>NW_022196008.1:0-231020 GCF_008641045.1 Pistacia vera
AAGGAAATGAAAAAAGAGAGAAAAAGAGAGACTGCATACTTATGTTGAACTGGATATTTAAGTCCGTCAAACAGGTTCCAGCAAGGATGGCTTACTAACTAATCATTCTGTATTAACATTGTTCCTAATACTTGTTCGAAAGAATGGGAACACATTCATGCAAACGGGATACTACCACATAGGAAATAAACAAAAAAAGGTTTCTATAATAAACATTAACTCATTTATTCCTGGAACAAAGTATGGTACACAATACAGTCCACAAATTACATCCAGAAACGATTCTATTTTGTACACAGAATAACCTAAAACATGAAAATCAATCACATTAAACCTCCACCGTGTCAAGAAGACAACCATCAAGAACCATATGTTTGAGGTCTATGATAAAATTGTCCCAGAAAAACCCAAACCCAAATGTCCCATTCCGGTAATGCCAAATCCTTCCTTCTCCTTGTCGAGGATTTGCAAAAGTCCCTGCTGAATCTCGAATGACTAGATCATAACTTGAGTTGATGTGCATTATATGAGAGACCATGGTTGAGGGACATTGGCAATGTGTGTGATTTGCCACTGTTAGTGAATGATGGTGTATGCGACTATCATAAATATATTCTTCCTCAGGAGAAAGTGGAGACTCAATGAATGTAGTGTTTGATGTCCAGAACACTGGGGCAGCAGAGCCAGAGGACAAATCGCCAACCCTTCGGCAGATGATACCCCCAGTATCATATGCCACAAGATAAAAATCTAAGCTAATGTCATCATATATTCCCTGCAATATGAAGCCCAAGAGAGACATCAGACAAGCTGAAATGAAGAATCCCCCCAAGCCAGCCATCTTCGAACAAACTATGAACAATAAGAAGTAACAGTAAAGAAAGTAAAACAAGCAGTTATGCTAACAAGAGCCAATGTGGAACTTCAAATTGACAATCCAAACATGATTTCAACCCTGGTTCGACCGAGTGGGACAGTGAAGAAGATTGAAAAAAAGGAAGAGAAAACATCCTTTCTTCTAAAGGGGACTATAAAGTTTCCACAACATAAAATTGTAAAACAAAATAAAGAGCTTGCCGAAGCACCATTTAGTCTCCTTTACGAACAATTTACATAAGCTAATTTGATAAGAAATGTTGTCCACCATAACTTGAATTTTCCATAATTGACTAGAGATACAAGCATTACTTCAGAAATAAAACAATGATTGACAAATATATGCACATGAATAAATAAAAATGGTTCATTAAGGCCATCTTCCCTTAACAAATAAACTGGACTAAGGTGGGTGCCAGACTGCCAGTAGATAAAATTGCAAATAAACTTTTCAAAAAGCCAACAATATTATACAATTAGTACCAGTAATGATTTTCAAGTCAAGGAAATAGTCTTTTACATTTATCTGCAATATCATTAAGTAATTAATAGATATAAAGTATAAACAGAAACAAGTATAAATAATTTGATTAACAAATAAATGTACAAAGACAATAGGAAAGGTATTCACAACACCTTCCATAATCCCTGCAAAGGCCGAGATGGCGTGGGCGAACAATCCATAATCTTTACAAAATGCTCGGGCTCCCATCGTCTCTTCCCCAGTCTCTCCTTCTCTTTCCTCCTCTGTCTCCTCCACGCTCTATCCCCAACTGGAGATATCCTATTCGCGAATTGCATATACATTTCTGTTACCAAACATTCCCCAGAACTGCCATCGCTATCGTCTCCTCTAGAATTCAAATCCATCGAGCTTGGACTCCTGCCAAACACGGACTTTCCAAGTTCTCGATAATAATTAGCATAGTTTTCCTCAACCAGAACATGAAAACTCCCCATAAAATTAACGTTAACTGATACCAAATCCTCAATAAACCCCAACTGACAACATTTTACAAAATCATCCCATAATTTAATTTCCCCATTAAGCTGGAGAAAGTTTACGATTTCGCCATCGGAACTCAAACTCATCCACAAAAACGGAGACTTTGAGACATTGTAAGTACCGTTTCGCGAGGGAGACACCCTAGAGCCAGAGAGATATGAGGGGCCCCACTCGAAGAAAATCAACAGCGGGGATGAATCATTGACCATGGGTTGACCACTTCTGCGCCAGAAACCGATCAGATTCTCCCATTCATTGAGAGTTTTGTAAAGGAGCCTGTAGGAGATCTTGCCATCTCCCCATTTTTTGATTTGGGTTTTTGAGCCCCATCTTCTCTCGCAAATGGTGTACCAGAGCTTGCCGTCGCTGTTACACAGCGAAACGAACCGTTTTGATGTGCAGGCGAAGTTCGCGATTTCTCTTGGGGAAAGGAACGATAAAATGAATAGCTGGATATCTTCAGGGAAATCGCAGAATGAAAATAAATTCATTTCATCCATCCTTAGTAAAATTCGATGAAAATTTCTCGGCAGAATTTTGTGTTTCAGGGAAAATTTTGGTGGCAACGAGAGATAAAAGAGTTGTGTCCCTGTGGGATTTGGTAGATTCTTGGAGAAAAGGGAATGATTCCTTTCGGTGACTGTAGAAAGATTAAAGTTCAAATTGGGGAAGTAACTCTGTCTTTCTGTAACGGGGTAAAAATGTAATTTTGTTTCTGGATCCCCTACAGAGAGTGTAGGAATGAAATTGGTGCAGAGTGTCTGGATCAGAGTCTGTTTGTATCCAGTAAAATGATTAACCACTGATGTGCTTACATCTGGCGGACAACATGAATGAGTCAATTTTTTAATATATGCATTTTAGTAAATCAATTACGTGTGATGCATATGGGAATGTATCCTCCACGGCTTCTCATCTCTTTGCTTGAGCAATACGGTTTTGAATCATTTGTTATTAAAAGAGGTTGGGAAACATATTAAATTACATCTCTAGTCTCTCTACTGAAATGAAAACCACAAAAAAATATGCAACATGTCTTCCTCTTCGCAACCACACACATAATGATGACACTTTCATTTATTTATCACTGGTAGATGATCTGGTTCGTCGAAAATCCTTGATGTCACCCTCAACAGATGCCGAGGCTCTATCAGCTGTCCGATCCCTTGAATCACGACGCTTAGACCTTCCAGCATCCACCCTATCACCACCGTTAAATATTTGACCCAATCGTCCCTTGACCGACTCAGGAGTAACGTACGATTTGGTTTGTAACACGGATGAATACGAATTCCAGAACTCAGTGTAAGCAGGAACAACAAATTTCAGAGTCGCTGCTCTGATTTGCTCTCTCAAATCAAAATCAGGAATATTATAAGACTCAATGTGCCTTTGTGAAATCTCATCAAAACTCTTCATAAAAGCTTCCATTTTACCTCTTATCAGAACTCCAACATTGGCTGTGATCTCGTTGCTCTGCATTTTCAATTCTTCTTCGTCCAACAACCTAACAAGAGGTCCCCAAGCTTGCCTTTGATACAAGTAAGCTGATTCCTCTGCCACAATCTTGTATTTCTTTTTCATGTATTGTTCTCCCAATAGTTTTCCTAGTTCTGTGTTTCTAGTTCTCATATAAATGTACCAGTAAGTGTTCATGGCAAAAACGTGGGGCAGAACTTTGTCCTTATAATTTGACCGTTTTGATTCGACGTTTCTTTGGAGAGCTTCCATCACATTGAAAATTGCATCCTTGAGTAAATTCTCATCAGTTTCGGGTTTAGACAAAATCCCAGCTTTCCAAATTTGTTCTGTTCGAAGAACTTTGGCCATAGGTACACTGTGAGTCTCGGTTGCAAGGTACTTGAGATAATTAATGGCATATCTTACAAGTTTTGGAACTGAGCCATCTTGTGGTGGAGGAAGACCATCTGCATTCCCTTCAATTTTGAGACCGAACTCCCAAAACACTTTGCATGAAGCGTGGACGAGTAGCTTTTCTAGTTCTCTAAATCTAGTACAAATCCCACTTCCTGCTTCCCCTTCAAAAATCTCTGAGAACTGGAGTTTAAGTTTTTCTAAGGAGTCGAACATATCCAAGAGCTTGAACAACTTCTGTGGCTCTTTGCTACTCCTTGCAACGCCTTCTCCAAATCGAAAAAAGACTGCCATGATTTTGTCAGCAATCTTGACGAAGCATTCTGGCCAAATAACTCCTTCCAAGATTCCTCCCAAAACTTGGATGCAAAGCTTCTTTTCTGATACAAAAACAGTTTTAACTGCAAGCTCAAAATGTTGAATCCACAGGGTTACTGCTGTCTCCAAGCTCTCCCACTCCATTTCATCAATTTCTTCAGAAGTGTATGTCCGCAAATAATCAGGGTTTAAGCGCATTAATGCTTTCGCTGCTCTTCTGTATCTCGCCTGTTAAACATATTTACATCACCAAATTAGCATCTAAATGTCAGCCCGGCTAATCAAATTTACCCTGTTCAATTAACCTTTTAATCTTAAATTCTTTTAATGATCCCGCCGCCAGAGGTGTCTAGCTAGCTATTATCTTTGTGAAAAATTAAAAAAGAAAATCTTTTTCTTTCGTTCAGAATTGTTTTCTAATTGATCTTCATATTTGAAAAATTGAACATACCATCGTCTGATTCTCGAGTAATACATCTCGAAAAATCATATCTTATGTGGCCAATGGAACGGCTAATTCTTAACCAAAATAAGTGGGCTACATCTATTAAATTTTAACAAATTATTTCTTCTGACTAATTTACTGCCTTTTGTTGAAATGGCAAAGATATAAGAGTAAAAATATTACTTGAAAAAAAAATACACCCAAAAAAGTTTGTTATATACTTTTGGTTTGCATTTGAAAAGAAAATTTGCTTCAAGCAATAATTTGCATATTTACCTTGACAAAGATGTCGATACATATATCCAAGCAATCATTGGAAGCCAAGGTTTCTGAAATTCGCCTAAGAACTTCGACCTCCATTTCTGTGGCCAGATCAGAACCCACCATCTCTGCTTCTTTATCTTCATAGGCCTCGCCTATACTTTGATGCCTTAATTTCTGTAGCCTACCCTCAAATTCATCCTGCAGATTCAATAAAGCCTCATCAAGCAACCCGTCGAACCTCGTGGCATCAACCTCAGTTTCATACAGAGCCTTAAGAGTCACCAAAGTCTCCCTCAACCTATGTGTCCTATACTGATCAGTGGCTTTTGTCCTGCTCAAGAACTCCACTACCTCTTGAAGTTTTTGAATCACCGGCTCACCATCTTGACTTATTTTGATTATGGTCGTGTTAAGCTTATCAACACAATCAACATATTTTATCAATTTTCTAAGCCTTTTCTTGGGATTCTTCTCAGAGGATACTTTGGAGGAGAGTTCAAGAAGCTTGTGTTGGAGAGATTCAGCAAGCTTGAAGCTATCAAGGAGTTCAAGAGCCGGAGACACAGCTCGGCTGATTCTAGTTTCGAGGGCTTTCGTGGTCATAGCCAAAGAATGTAAAGGTGCTACTCTCCTTGCAGCTGTTGTAAGTATCTCTTCCATAGAATCAAACTTTTTGTCCATGTTTGCTAGGTTCTCATCGAGTTTGGAGGAGGTTAGTAGGAGTTTTTTCAAGTCTGTGCAGGCTAATTCCAGCTTTGTGAGCGTTGAATCCTCTTCGCCGAGTGCCATTGGTTGGTCTTGATCTTCTCTCACCTAATTAGGAAGAAACCTGCGAGATGTTTAATTAGTTGAGAACATTAGAAATGAAAGAATCATGGAGTCATGGATGAAATCTGAAGGCCGTATTTCGTCAATGACGAGAACAATGATATCAACTGAGAGAAAAAAACGACAGGAAGGTCACTACGGAGACTCGATCATCTCGATACAATTGTAAGAGCAAATGGCATTGGCCTATGCTAAATAGACAAATACATGAAAGGAATTTTAAGAATAAACAGCCGATCCCCTTTAAACCAGCTGGAATCGGTCTAAATTCCAAACATGATTCTTGTCTTTCTTCCTTTCTTTTAATATTTCTTTTTCATACTTTTTGGTCGTATGTCACAATGAAACGACCAAATGTTCATACATCATAGAATTTCACAATCACAATTAATGTTAATATAAGCCATGTAAGATAAAGATGGGATTTGCTGGTGAGTTAACGACTTTTTCCCATCTAAATAATATCTTAATAACATTTTTCTATCTACAAACTTTTAAAATATAATTTTATTACCCAAATTTATATTCTAATGACGAATAGATAGCAAACTCGATCCAAATTATTGGGAGTTTCGAAGAAGGGAGGCCAATGAGTCTTTTGATGATGGAAGGTTGGATTTTGATGGTTGGGATTGATTAGAATTTGACTTAGGAGTAACAGATATGGAAACCCCAATCACTTGATTGCCAGTGATTGGCAAGGTTGACGGGAGTAGGGTTTAAGGGATTGTGGTAAGTGATGATAGGGAAAAAAAAATGATGGTGGTGTGCGGTCGCAACAATGTCAGAATTGGAAACGAAATATAAATTTGGGTAGTAAAGTGGTATTTTAAAAGTCTAAGTGGAAAAGATTATTAAGCCGTTATTTAGGTGGGAAAAAGTAATTTACTCTTTGCTGGCCATGCTACTGCTACAAATGAAAAATTATTGTTCATTGTTGTTGAGTCAAATGGTAAGGGTTACTCCTGATTTATACAAAATAAATAAATAAACATATAAGAAATAGAATATCTTTATAAAATAAGCAGATTTCATATTTAATTGTTTATAATCATGTATTTAATTTATGTTGATACAGAAATCTGCATCAACCAAAGAATTTCGAGGGACTCTGTCAGAACCGGAATGGATGTGCGCGTTATTACGGATAACCAGCTATGAATGAATAATAAATACAATCAAGTAAACGGCAGAGAGACTTTTAAAGTGGTTTGGCAAGTTAGAACTTGAGCTTACGTCCACTGTTATCTTATTGTTTTTGAGAGCTTACAAAGAACAGTATAATTCCTAAGAAAATTTGCTTAGAACAATTGTCCAACCCCCTTGAAAACAAGTTATGATGGGGTTTATATAGCACCCCTTTACATGATAGAGTTGAGATAAGATTCAAATACGTAGGATTAGGAAGTTGCATGATCTTCGGCTACCTTAGTTAGAGTCTAAGTCAATCTGATTATCTTCCTTCTAAATTGAGCTAATCTAAATATCTTCTCTCCTAATAGGGAATTATCATCTCTGGATTGACCGCACAACAATAGCCCCCTAGTATTTGGAGTGCATAATCGCGCTTCAAAAACTCATGTCTTTGATTTGGATGGTTGTCACACTATAGGTTGTAGTCTCGAACTAAAGAACTTGGATTATGCTTGCCGCGATCTAAGAGATCTGAAAAATCTTGAACGCATGATCTCAAGCGAATGAGCGAGCTTATGAGATTAATCAGAAAGCATAAAGAGTTTGATCTAAGAGCATAAGGAGCATAGGGAGCTTGATAAGAGAGCATAATGAGCTTGATCTGAGAGTGCGAGGAGTTCGATTAGAAAGTGCGGAGAGCTTGATCTGAGTGCATGGAGAGCTTGATCTGGAGCATGGCTCGATCAGAAAGCATGGAGAGCTTGATTTGAGAGCATGACTCGATCAGGGAGCATGAAGAGCTTGATCTGAGAGCATTGCTCGATCAGAAAGCATGGGGAGCTTGATCTGAGAGCATAGCTCGATCAAAAAGCATGGGAGCTTGATCTAAGAGCATAGCTCGATCAGAAAGTATGAAGAGCTTGATCTAAGAGCATAGCTCGATCAGAAAGTATGAAGAGCTTGATCTGAGAGCATTACTCGATCAGAAAGCATGGAGAGCTTGATCTGAGAGTGTTGCTCGATCAGAAAGCATGGCGAGCTTGATCTGAGAGCGTTGCTCGATCAGAAAGCTTGGCGAGCTTGATCTAAGAGCATTGCTCAATCAGAAAGCATGAAGAGCTTGATCTGAGAGCATAACTTGATCAAAAAGAATAGGGAGCTTGATCTAAGAGCATTGCTTGATCAGAAAGCATAGAGTGCTTGATCTGAGAGCATTACTCAATCAGAAAGCATGGCGAGTTTGATCAGAAAGCATGGCGAGTTTGATCTGAAAGCATAGCGAGTTTGATCTGAAAGCATTGCTCGATCAGAAAGCATAGAGAGCTTGATTTGAGAGCATGGCTTAATCAAAAAGCATGGAGAGCTTGATCTGAGAGCATGACTCGATCAGAAAGCATGGAGAACTTGATATGAGAGCATGGCTCGATCAGAAAGTATGAAGAGCTTGATCTAAGAGCATGACTCGATCAGAAAGCATGGAGAGCTTGATCTGAGAGTATGACTCGATCAGAAAGCATGAAGAACTTGATTTAAAAGCATGACTCGATCAGAAAGCATAGGGAGCTTGATCTGAGAGCATTGCTCGATTAGAAAGCATGGAGACCTTAATTTGAGAGCATTGTTCGGTTAGAAAGCATGGAGAACTTGATCTGAGAGCATAGCTCGATTAGAAAGCGTGGAGAGTTTGATATGAGAGCATAGCTCGATCAAAAAGCATAGAGAGCTTGATCTAAGAGCATTGCTTGATCAGAGAGCATTGCTTGATCAGAAAGCATGGAGAGCTTGATCTGAGAGCATTGCTCGATCTAAAAGCTTAGAGAGCTTAATCTGAAAACATTGTTCAATCAAAAAGCATGGAAAGTTTGATATAAGAGCATGGCTCGATCAGAAAGCATAGGGAGCTTGATCTAAGAGCATTGCTTGGTCAAAAAGCATGGAGAGCTCAATAGCTTGAGAGCTTGAGAGCTAGACAGCTAGCTTGAGAGCTCAATAGCTTGGGAGCTCGAGAGCTAGTAAGCTTTTTCTAATATGAGAGATCTGAGCGCGCGATCTAAGCGATTTGGCCACGCGACTTGAGAGCTCTGATTTAAAATATGCTTCAGTATTTTGATGATAACTTGAGTTGTAGACCTCAGATTTGGATGATTTTTGAACTGTCGAAAAGCTAACTCGAAGGGCTACAATTCTTGTGTTTGCTGCTTAGCTAGATTCAGACTTTATGCTACTCAGATTTTCACATTTGATAACTTAATTCTAGAAAAAGAAGTTGGGATTTGCTGAAGAAGTTGAGACTTTTTGGAAAAACATAGGAAGCTGATATGAATCAGACCCTCCTTCTAGCGCCAAAATGTTGATAAAGAAATCTGCACCAATCAGAATGGATGTGCGCGTGATTTAATGAAAATTAGCAATGAATAAAGAGAAAGAGTCATAAATAAGAATACAAGACAATTTTTAAAATGGTTCGACAAGTTAGAACTTGAGCCAACGTCCACTGTTATCTTATTGCTTTTAAGAGCTTACAAAGAACAGTATAATTCCCAAGAAAATTTGCTTAGAACAATTGCCCAGCCCCCCCTGAAAACAAGTTATGATGAGTTTATAGCACCCATTTACATGATAGAGTTGAGATAATATTCAAATATGTAGAATTAAGAAGTTGCATGATCTTCGACTACCTTAATTGGAGTCTAAGTCAATCTGAATATCTTCTTTCTAAATTGAGTCAATCTAAATATCTTCTCTTCTAAATTGAGCCAATCTAAACATCTTCTCTTCTAATAGGAAATTATCTTCTCTAGATTGACCGCACAACAGTGTGTTTAACCTTTATTTTTTTAGGGAAACTATCTATTTATACCTGTTTTGTTTAAGGTAATGGGTGATTTTTACAAGTGGTCTGATGGCATGAAGATTCTTCCTGCTTTCCCATTCGTTAAGAACTCCCAAGTTTATCTTTAAATTAAATGGGAGTTAGACAAATGTACCACTCAAATTCATCCATGCCCACTCTTGAGAGGGTTTGAGTTTTGATAACTAATATTCTGTCTTTAATGCGTGTCAAATTCTGGTTGATTAGAAGATCTGCTGAATCTTGATTGTGGAGATGACGTCCTGATTGGTGGAGATGACCGTCAACAAATGTCAACCCTTATTTTTAGACATGAAATAATTGAAAACATTTGGACGTGTTCCCGAAAAATTCATCACCTTAGCTTAAAACTTAAAAGTAAAAACTACATGGTTTAATATCCAACCAAATTAATAAAATTAATATTGTTATTAATTAATAATTATTATTTCTTTCTGTAATTGACTTATTTCCTTCTCCCAGTAGTCCCGACTCGCGAACGCCAACATGGCATGTAGATCTATAATGCTGATTCGGTCGATTCCACAAATGGAAAGCTGCCACGTCATGATGGTTCCCTCCTCATTAAAAGAAGCGCGAAACTTCTGGTGAATTCGTAGCACTAGTTCTGGTATAACTTGGCTCACCTTTGCTTTGACTTGAGAGTTGAGACTGCTTATCTTCTTGAACCACCAGAAAATGGCAAACTTTTTGCGACGAGTAGGAGCTCAGCGATCATCGGTTTTGTTTTCTCCAACAAGGAGGAGATGGTTCTCTTCGGAGGATGCATTGGTGGAGGTTAAGCCTGGTGAGGTCGGAATGGTCTCTGGAATTCCAGAGCAACATCTCCGAAGAAGGGTACAATATATCCTCTTCTTCCTTATTAAGTAATTCAATAAAATCTCCATTTTAGCAGTCAATGTTCCATTATTTTCACATTGAGTAATTGGCTTGGGATTGTGTATTTTCATCTTAATTCTTCTTTTTCTGTTTGCTGAAAGACTTGAACATTCAGTTTTGGTTAAATCTGCTACTTATGAACCAATTGAGGTTTAACTTTTTGGGGATAAACTTGTTGTAAGTTGTTGGAAGAATTAACTTTGATTGCTCTGGAGCTGCTGTATAAATTTTAGATCTTTGTTTATTGAGATTAAACAGGAAAAACTCAAGTTTGGGATATGTTCCGCTATATTTATTTTACAAATTAACCAGATTATGGTGAAGCTTAAGTCAGTAGCGTCTCGCTGGAGCCATTTTGTTGATGAAATTTAATTTGTAGTCTTTCATGATGTATTTTGTCTTTGGCAGACTTTGATGTAATGCCACATCATTATATAAAAGGGGCATTTCATCTGTTCTTTCAAAAAAAAAAAAAACGATTTATTTGATTTGAACAGCACTAGAAGCGTATTCTAAAAAGTAGAATTTACGAATTGAATAATGGATTCAAGTGCACTTTTACTTTGATGCGATGTTTGTAGAAACGTTCTCAACGATGAAACTTGTGTAATCTACGTATTTGACATGGAATTTGATTTTTTATGCGTGTCGCTTTTCTACATATTAATTGGATGATATTTTGTTTAGTTTTCAGAATGAAGATGATGGCTCCAAATTGTTGCATTCAATCACCATTAATCAGATTCAAACACTTTTTTGTAAAACTAAATTCATTACCTTTTAACTTATACTTGTTCCGCTTCTTCTCAGAGTATAATACTATACTCTTCCACTTATCTTTTGGGGTTCAATTTTAGCTGTTTTCATTTGTATATGCCAGGTTGTTATTTACTCACCTGCACGAACAGCAACTCAGCAAGGCTCTGGGAAAGTTGGGAAATGGAAAATTAATTTTCTTTCAACGCATAAGTACGTTTTTAAGTGCATACAATTAAGCTACCTCTAATATGTTTAGTCTTTGTACCTTTTAAGTTTCTCCTTGTATTGGGGCAACCTTTTAAACAAGCTTTTTTGAGGCATATATTCTATATTCATGTTCACCTTCGAGACTTGTTATAGCCTCTCTAATTGTCACTTTTTCAGGTGGGAAAATCCTTTAATGGGTTGGACATCCACAGGAGACCCGTACGCCAATGTTGGTGAGGCAGGACTCAGTTTTGATAGTGAAGCTGCTGCAAAGGCATTTTGTGAAAAATATGGATGGGAATATGTGGTATGTGCGTCGTGCCTATTCATTTTGGTTCTACACTATCTTATTGCTTATTGTGCAATAATATGACTGGAGTTTCTCTTATGTCCTTAAATTTTGTTTCAGCATTAAACTTTATATGGGGAAACTGCAATTGCTGAGGATGACATCGAGAAATTGAGAGTAGTTATAATTGAAAACTTACTTGTTGCGTGACTTGTTACTAAACATTATACCTACAATCTCCATCCAATTGTGTTCGTATTGGTACAGCACTCTTGGAAATATTTAGTTTGCAAGTGAGTTATTCCTCGTAGACATGGTAGTGAGATGACTGTAGACTGAGAATGAGGAGAAAAAATGTGGAAAACGCATCCTTTAGCTAGCATCTTATTTACCGAGTTGGAGAGTATCGTCTTCTCCGTTAATTTAGTTTGCTACAGGTCTATGTACTTACAAATCTCAGTCAATTTTGCAAGTTTGGAAGTTGGAACTGGACGTTGAATACCACTTTGATTGAAACTGGCTCTTTCGTTAGCACTATGTACTTTTTTCTATTAACTAACAAAATTTTATGATTGTTTTATCCTTGATTTTATTTCCTTGGTACTATGCTGTATATTCTTGACAACTATTCTACTGGTGCAGGTGAAGAAGCGACACACACCTATTCTAAAGGTACGATTCTTTGACATGTGATGCGAATGACAGAATTATTTAGTTTCATATATATGGATACTAGAGTCTACTCCAGGGGTCTACATTTTTAACCCTGAATCATGAGCAAAATGAAGTCATATTTGCAGATTTAAATCTTTCAAAGATATCTTCTATAGTTATCAATTACTAATATGATAATGTGTTGAGATATTGTGACTCATTTTCTTATTTGTTCTAATGTAAAATTGTATTTAAAAAAAAAAAAAAAACTATTTTAGAAAAGAATAAAATTATATATAGGAATAGAATTATGAGAATCCTATTAAGAATATAACAAGATTCATATTAGGAGTAGTATATCTCATGTATCACTTATAAATATATAGGAGAGAACCAATTCAATATTACTAGAGAATGTGAGAAAACATAGGGTATGTGATGTAAAGGTAGGTTAAACACCTGGGGTAAGTGTAAAAGCTGGCTAGTTTCCACTCTATTTCCACTCAGGTGGGTTTATAGTACGAGTACTCAGCTTGTATAACCATGTTGATGTTATTATAGTAGAATTCTCTCTTATTCGTGGATGTAGGCAATGTAGGCAAGTTATATGAACCGCGTGTGATTTATATTCTTACATTATCCATCTCCATGTATGATTTCTGTTGCTTAATCTTATAACATCATGTAATGCAGATTTGTTTTATTGTTTATGAATTTGTTGGCCATTTTTATTTGTATTTTTTCATTTTATTTAAATTTTAAAGCCATCATCGACTGAGGATTGGAATTTCTTATGTTTTCAGCCCAAGTCGTATGCTGACAACTTCAAGTGGAAGGGCCCTCCGAAAAGCGAGAATGATTAAACTGTAATTTTGAGAATATTATAAGCTTATGCTTTGTAATATTGGTGTTTAATACATAGTTGTGTACTTCATGCATCTCACTTTCCCATTATTAATGTTAATTTCCACGAAGATGATATTTGTTTTTTCAAATTAGCTTATAATCTCCAGTCTACAGAATGAGTTCTTAAAATCGACATCCAAAACACCAGGGAGATTGAATATAGATTGAGTCTTAGTTTTATGTAAAAAAAGTCGACATTACTAGATATAAGAAGACAACAAAAATTATACTTATGTCGTCTCAGGTATACACATAGTAGCTATTAACGAAGGCGCCGTCTATAATTAAACTACGTCTGTATACAAAATAAAATATTCAAGCATTGCAACTTGACTGCGAAGTGTCTCTGTTATAGGTGTGGAACCTCCAGGTAAAGAGATAGTCCTTGGATTCACAAGACAATCTAATTACATCACAAAAAGCATTGATTGAGTTCTTCTTGCCATGACTGCCCCATTCTATCCTTACCCAGCATGAAAACCCATTTGACGAAACCGGCACCCCTGATTCAGCAAAATGAAGCATCACCTCACCACAAATTCTTTTGCATGAGCTACCTCCAAATTTTCCATCACAATTCACCATCGAATCCAGCCACGAACATTCCGGTTGACCCACCATTTCTTTGTAAGCAGAATTAGCCATCCTCACTTTGTTATTCGAATCCGATATGACTGCTGGTAGGACCTCCGACTCCATCTCTTCCTCAACTTCCTCGGGTTTCTTAGGAACTTGTACTGCAGGTGTTAAGCTCGGGTCTTCACTAATGTACCCAACGCTGATGCTTGATCCAACTGGGCGAACTGGTTGTGGCGCGATAATATTGGTGATAGAAGGTCCTTGCAGTTGCAACAATAGATCCTTCTCTTCTGGGATTTCAGCAACGGCATTCAAGTCTATAACCTTCACTGCTCCGAGTGGTTCCAAACGGTTGTTGGGCTCTGCTTTTTGGTTGGATACAATAGTAACCGATGGAGTGCAAGGAAGAAGAGGAAGTGTTACCAAACTTGAAGGTGCTTCTGTGGGATTTTCCAAGCTGCCACTATCAGCAGCCAGGTTTGAAAGAGGAACCCCATGAGCAAAACCATGCAAAGATAGATTTTTTGCAGGGGATGAGACATGACTGGGAGAAGAAAGCCCAAATAAATGGGTCCTTGATCTTTTGATGGTGGGTGGTGATATGGCCGCTCTACCTCTCTTTCTGGTTCTAGTGGGCCTGGCCTGCAACTGGGGCCATAAGTGCCTGAGGTAAGGAGATTGCCTGATCTTCGGGCTCTCACTCATGGGGCTTACAGGAGCTTCTGGTTTCGGAGCTATAGGCCTGTACCTAGACATAATCTCCGCCGTTTTGGCAGTGTTGGTGGAGTAAGGGCTCAAGGTCTTAATCATGGTTACTGGTTTTAAATTTCCGTTTGGGCTGGCTTTCAAAAAATGGGACTATGAGAGGAACATAAAGGAGAAAGGTGTAGGTGAGGTGAGTAATTGAAAGAAGAATGCAGAATATGGTGAAGGTGATGTAATAGAAGGCAGGGGGTTGAAGCCTAACAGGAAAAGAAGGGAGTAGTGGTATTAGAATTAGTGAGGTGAGAAGTGAGGAAGGCAATGTGTTAAGTGGTTTATATTTGTAAAGATAATCCAATAAGAGAAAGGCAACATGAGTAAAAGAGGCACAACGAAATGACACTTGGAGTTGTATTGTGGGTACGTGTTTAAGAGAATTAGAAAGAAGGACGTGTGGGACTTAAGTAAAAGAGTGGGTCCATGCATGCTAACACATATCAATATAATGGATAGAAGAAGAAGATAGATAAAAACTATTCAGTGAATGTAAAGAGAGACCGTTGCTTTGCTTCTCACACCAATCAAAAACCCTCTGTGTTATAACGCGTGTGTATTAGGTTGCCATGCGTGGATACACCTATCAGGATTGGTTTGGTCGTTCCTTGGTTGGCCTTCCATTTTTTACAAGACAAAACCACCACCCTTTTTTGTGTCGGTTATTTTTTGTTCATGTCCACGTGTCAATACCTCATCTTTCATTGCATGCAAAGGGTGAGTTATAATGTGATTGGAGGATCGGTCTTGGGAGGTTAAACTTAGACAGTACTATATGGATACACGTGGCCCTTGCTTTTTAAGCTTTGCTGAATCGATTGTACTCTCTGCACGCATTGTTATAAGTGACCCTTTTCCCTATTACCCATTCGGCGGTGCATCCGCTGTTTCCCACGTCACCAAATTTTTGCTTAGTCAGCCAAATTGTTGCTGCTGTTTCTTTTTTTTTTTTTTTAATGTTAAATAAAAATCCATTTGCCATCCTGATATTTTTATTATGAAATATTATAATATAATAAAATGCATATATCGATACAATTTTAAATTTTACGCTCGTTTGGTCCGGTTAGGTTCTTATTGTTTTTTTTTTCCTTAAATTCTTGTTATTTATTTTCGTTGTTACAATTTACCACTGTTTTAAAACCTGACCCAGTATGATCGATTGAACCAGTTCAATTAGGACATAAGGTCTTCACTAGACCGCAAACCTTAGAAATTATGAAAACGATTGATGAATAATTAATGACTAGGATATTGGGGTTTTTGAAGAGGAATGGATAATGAGTCAAAATGTGATGACATAAGTGATTTTCGGTGAGTAAAACGATAGGAAATTGCAAAAATAAATCGGCGTTAACAGTTTGTTGTTTTCGATGATTGGTGAAAATGGGTGTAGGGTGAGATGAGTTTTGGTCAGGAGGCTAAGGGGAGGGTTTTTGTGGTGATGGGGTGTGTTGTCGATGCTAGAAACATGCCCTATTTGGTCTGGGTGGTTGACACTACACTAGTGTGTAATTTGGGGTGTTTTTGTAGAATATCAAACTTATAGGGACTTATGGAGTTTTTAGGGGTGTTTTTGTTGGATTTTAAACTTTTTACATGATGATGTCACCTGTTTGACATACCAGTCAACCCAAAACTCGGCCAGTTTGCCGGGTTTCACCCTAGGCAAGTTTTAAAACCTTGCAATTTACCCTCAATTGGAGATGAGGGTGTGGAAAAATATAGTGTACTTTCCTGGGCCAAACATCCCAAGCTTTTGAGCATTTCTGGGCCGAACTTCTATAGACCATTGCTAAGCAAGAGTATCACTGGTTGGGGAGTTAACATCATAAGAACTTTTCAAATAGAAAATTGTATCATCTAAAACACCAAATTCTTAGATAATATACACCAAATAATTTGAAGGGTTTATACCTTAGCTAGTTACTTAATTAACTCATTTTCACTATTCTTTTCCATGGAAGACACAGTTCTGCCATTTCCTTCCAAAATTCCACCCAAATATAACGGAACCTTAGTTTACACTCCTCTTCCAAGGCTTGAAGCAAATTTTAGCATGAATTCGTTGCTATTGCTCCAATCAAGCCATTAATAATAAAGAAATTGGCGATTAAAGTTAGAGAGTTTCTTCAAAACTGGACTTATTTTAGGAAAAGAGACTTTTTGTTTAAAAAAAAATTAATGTCGATAATTTCAAGGGATTGGTTTAGCATTCAAAAAAATTTGTTTATTTATTCTATGAATTTTTGAGTTCAAACCTTGAGATTATCTATCACAATAATATTATGACTTACATGATCCTTTTAATTTATAGGATATTTAATAGATTTTAGGGTTTAATTGAGATACGTATAATTCAATGAATCTCGAGGTTTAGTTTAAATATACATAAGCTAATATAACATCTTGTTAAAAAAAAAAGATAAATAAATATTAATGTCGTTTAAGATGTTAAGGCAATCTTTCAAGTGGCTACACGTATACGAGTTTAAGTGGTTGGACGTGTAACACACAAGTGAAGTTTGTCCTCAAACTTGCACTGCTATTTGTCAAACCCAAAATGGCTCAACTGATTCAGCATTTTAAGTTTTAACCTCGTTTTATCAACCAAACTATCTTCTTCTTTTTCTTCCCCATCCCATCCTCCTCTATTTCAATCCCACCCATCATCACCTTCCTTTTCTCAAATTTCCACCCATTTTTTATCCCTTTATTTATTTTCTCGGAATAAGAATCATTTTTTAGAAAATTTTGACTCTCATCGAAATAGTGGACCCTTAATCCTGATTTCTGAAGATATATACTCGCGTATGAATCAAAATCTACTCCTGGGTTTCCTTCTAAATTGGTGGTTTTGATTTCAGGTGCGTCTTTTCTCATTTCAATGCACATATGTCGCCCTTTGTTCTCTAAATTACTCTTGTTTGTTTGTTTGTTCATTCTTATTGAATTTAATGACATTGGTTTGGTGGTGGATGAAGTTTCAATATTGATTAACGATTGTCTCATAAATTTCAATTCTCTCTTAAATTCCATCTCTTGGCATTATTGGCGTATCAATATGACACCAGTTCTTTAAGAGCATTCACTTTCTTTTCGTTTAATCGTTAACCATGTAGAATTTCCTTGAAAGTTTTGTATTTGATAAACGAACATACATATTAAAATTCTCTAGCATGGAAATTAAAATTCTCTAGCATGGAAATTAAAATTCTTTAGCAACCATACAATCATCTTAGTTAGGTTGGATGCCTAAGGCCATGAAATTCTCAGTTGGGACTTAAAATCCCGCACCTTAACTGGGCGGCATGAGTTGATGCCAATTCACAAAATTTTGTCGTTTGACAATTATAGGTGTAGATTTAAAATAAAAATGCCGAATACTGGGTGAGGCCATGACCTTGAAGTTCTTAATTATATCAGTAATCAAAGGAAAAGAATAGGAAACAGGTGTAAAATTTGGAAAGAATGGCATCTGGTGGGACATTTTTCAAGTTTTTTGCTGGGAAAAGGCCAAAACGATTATTTGGCTAAGAATAACAAGGGCCGTACTACAGTTCTGGTAACATTAACGGCATGATTTTTGATAATGCACAATATAATATTTTATGAAATTCAAATATTAACCNGCTCGTGGTCAAGAAAGATGAAAAAGTCTTAGAAGAAAGTTGAAAAAATATAAGGTCCCATTTTCTCTTTACGACAAAATTGACTATGAAGCATAACTATTGATGAAATGTGTAATTATTGGAATTGCAAAGTAAAGGTATGTAAGGATAACCTTGCATTCTCTGCTGCTTATAGTTTTCCTTCCTATGAATTAGGCTGCCTCCAGAAACGGCCTCAATTTTGCTTCTATGAAAAGGATTATTAAGTAGAAGTTAGTGTTACATTTGACAATGCCCAAACATCATATGCACATATTTTGGTGGCTTGCAATATATATCAATTGCTTTTTTACCTTCTGCTAGCATGCAATATCAAACAGATTGACTAAATTTAACAAAAAAGATGAAAGGAATACGTTTTTTCCCCTCTTTAACAATGAAGTTGTGTCTTGTGTACTTAGATTTTCTCATGACTGAATGTTATAAAAGCAAGGATAAAGTTGTTCGAACTGTTCATTGAAGTCTTGAACAATCTAGTCAGTTATCATGCCTCTCAAAATTATAAGAAAACTTAAGTACTACTTATGCAATCTTTTATAGGGCAGAGACACATTAAGAGCTGGTACCATCATCAAATTGGATCAACTTCTACTATTTCATTGAAAGTATTTATCTATCACAAGGTTGTTAAGCTGAAACAGAATAATTAATTAAATTAAAGATGTAGGACAAGAGGGGTTTCGTTCACAATGGCTAAATTAATATCATTCTATTGTCAAGACCTATAGCAAACAATAAAATTCAGTAGCCATTCTCTGCTTCAATGTCATCAATTGAGTAGAGGTTTATGAGTCTTAAATGCTTATCCAAAATGTGCACCACTACAGAGAGATCATTTCTGACTTGCTGTAATCTCTTCTTCCTCCTCCAAAAACTCGAGATTGCCATAGTACTTCAGGGCATCCTGCCTTATAATACCTAAAGAACCTGACTCTCCTATTACTTCTAAACCATTTATCAGTATTCTAAAAGATGACCTATCTGGTTCACAATCAATCGCTTTCATCAAGTTATAACAATCCATCACCAGCCCAATGAGCTTAAAACTTACTAAACTTTTCAACACAGCATTAAACCCCTCAATATCAGGCTCTAAATGATTTTCTCTTTTCAAGAACATGTAAATAATCTCAACTTGTTCAAACAATCCATTCTCACTCAATACCTGAATCATTTCTGCATACAACAAAACCTGCGGTTTGTACCAGTACTCCCTCCTCCTATCTTCAAAAACCTAGAGAAAAAAAGAAACCAAATTTAGTTGAAAAGTATCAACTTCTGATGATTATAATTATTTTTAACAAGAAATTAATAAAGGTTCTTTAATTTACCTTAAGAGCGACGAGACACTGGTTCTGCCTGAGGAGTTCACGTAGCACAGCAATCATATCGAACTTCAACAAACGTCTGAACTTAGAATAAAAAACTTGGTCTAAATCCGAGGAATTATGGTGTTGGTGGGCTCGCTTCAAGGCTTGCACGGCCTGAATTGCTTCGATGCTGAGATTTCTCCCTCTCTGCAACGGCTTCCTGTTCTTGCCTCTATCCCTCATTTTTATCACTACCATTCTCGTCCCTCTCTGTTCCCTCCGAGTCTGCGTTGGGCATGATGCTCTCAGTTCTAGTTTTACGTCCACCCAAGACGACGACAACTGAGCGACATTCATTCTTTCCTAACTAGTCGTTATGGTGATACCTCAGTTGTTGCCACAAGATCATGAGTACTCCATGGAATAATTAAATTTCTTTTATTTTAATATTTTTCGTCATCTATCAGAATTGCAGACGACGTCGTATTAACTAGCATTCAATCTAAGGGCACAAAAACATCACAATATGAACTCAGCAACCATGGATTCAAAATATTATTATTAAAAAACACACAATCAAACAAGGGCCGGCGCCCCCAGCTGCCACTCCGTGAGCTTTCTGCGAATCTCTATAGATTGTCCAATGGGATCTCATTGCCTTTGTTTGTTATCGCTTAGCATATCTCCTAAACAAATCCAGGCGTCTGAATCCCACATTTCACTCCGGCACACTCAGATTTTCCTCCTATATGGGCGTTTGCTGGAACTAGGGTATACATAAGAAAATCAATCAAAAAACAAGAAAGCCTACCTAATCAGGACACCACAATTTTACAATATATATAACTTTTTGTTAAAATATATATAGTATTCTATTATGCATATAATACCTTATATTATATTTGTTAGTACTCGTAGTTAAATCTGTTAATACCCAAAGTAATAAAATTTTGGAGTGAAAAAATGTTATGCTTATATTGGTTTTTACTAATCAGTATACAACTTACATGCATCTAACGTGGCATCCACCTCATCTCCCACGTAGGTAGTTCCAAAAAAAAAAAAAAAAAAATGCAGCAAACGAAACTTTGCCTCCCTAATCATCTTCTCAATAACCTAAATCTTCTCTCCCAAATTAAATCATGCCCAAATTACCCATCCTGAATTTGATAGTATGAATCACTCACTGCGACGTCCACCGTTGCCACCGCATTTGTCTCCGTCGCCGACCACTGAGAGTTCCTTTTGAGTGGTAAGAGCTTACTCACTCCATGGTCTCTCTTACTTGCTTGTTGCTATTGGGAGAAGTAGAACACAACACTTGGTTGGTGCTTTTGAGTTGAGAACCATGTATAAGTGCATATAAGTTTCGAATAATGCTACAGACACCGACGCTTTGCACCGAATTTTTACACTGAACGATATGTCAGTTGAATCAGACAAGTCACGTATCACGTTAACAAATATTCCACGAATGAACGGCTATCCATCAAATACGGATGGCCGTCCATTATTATTGGATGACCGTTCATTTGAAATGGACTCCCGTCTATGCGAAAATAATAATGGACTCCCATCCATGGTATATGGACGGGAGTCCATTTACCATGGACGGTCATCCACCTAGAATGTATGTCTGTTCATAGTTTAAATTAAAAAAAATTAGCCTAGATTGTTTATGGACGCCCGTCCATCTTATGAGGACGACCGTCTATAAGTGATTTATGAAGCATTTGTCCTCCTTTTCAGAATCTAGTAGAGGTCGCGGCTCAACAAGCCCGCCTTGGCGGGTGCCACTGTAGTAGTACTATTCACTTCCGTCTTATTCCAGTTTAAGGGTATCTCGGCTAAAAACCAGTAATCATCTTAAAAATTATCTGACAGTATTTGACAATCTCTAATATAACAATGCTACATACACCTTAAATAATGCCGCATAGGGTTTAGGGTTTAGGGACCGACGTCCATCTTTTAGTATTAACAATTTTAAACTTTAAATTTATTTAAAGCTCAAATAATCAGAGAAATAAAGGATATACCAGTATCATTGCGAATCCTATTAATTAGATATCACCATTCATTGAAACGGTAATAAAGTTTGACACCAACCAACAAACATTAATTGCACTAGTTTGACCTAACTGAGTTAGTATTGAATAAGAGCAGGCACAAGCAGGACTAGAGTTGAATGTTGTGGTAATAATGTAATATAAAAACAGAAATTTGCATTGAATTGAGCAAGAGGACAAATAAAAATGAAGCAGCCAATGTATATGGACGACCGTTGGGCGTCCATTATTTTGTTTTCAAAATTTTATGATTAGATGACCATAATAAATGGACACCCGCCTATATATAATATAGATGGGAGTCCGTTGATATTTTTGTAAATGTTTATCTATTTTTTATGAATAATCGTCCATTAAATATGGACGAGTCATTCACAGAAGACTCCAACGTGGTCGCGTCTGACTGGATGTCATGTCTTTTAAAAAATTCGATACAAAAATTCAGTGTCCATAACATTATTCATAAGTTTTATGATAAACAATATTATAGTGAAAAAAACTTTATAAATCCAATCAATAAAGGAAATTTTGTGCAAATGTAAAACAGTGAAAGGGAATTGCACAATTTGGGAAAGAAAACGTGAAAATCAAATGACTTAGTGACTGATTTTGGTAGTGCCCATAATCTTTTTCTTGAGGACTAATAATATAGTTTTTAATGAGACACTTAGAAACCTTTTATGTAAATTATCATAATTATATAATCATAATGGCTAAAGTAACCATCTGGACTGTCTTTCCCCAATTTTCAAGTGTGACCCAAATTTTTTAGGCCTAAAATTCTTTATGTTAGTTATTTTGTCAGTTTATTGTTATTACATGATAATATCTATTATTAGTTTATTATGTTGTTAAAAATTCATTAAACTTTTGTAGTGTGAGAAATGGGTAGTTTTTTGGGCTATTTGGGTTTCAGTTTTGTGGGTAAATTTGTGCATATATTCCTGGTTACCTAATGATATATATGCTAACATATATAAGACAATATTATATCGTAAAAACACAAAAATATGGGGTTGAAATTGAGTGCGAGGGCAAGCTTTAATTTAGAGAGAATACGAGTAACTCTAAAAGGCTTCCATTTTCATTTTTGGTTAGCAGGTTATGGGGTTTTATTTATCTATTGTTCTATTATTTTTTCTGTTTATAAATTTTTGCTCATATTGATAGTTTTTTATTTGAAAATGTTGTTGAGATGAAAGTGTTGTTTGTGTTGGTGATGGTATGTGTTGGTCTAAATAATAAATCTTTGTGTTTGTCAAAGCCTAGGTTTATGTATGTTTTCTTAAAATTCCTCATGGAAAATATATATTTGTGTGACCTTAATACTTGGCTTGGCAAAGTGTTACCCGTACCCGCAAATAAACGGGTGGGTACAGATAACACTATTAATTACCCGTTTAAAATTTACTAGTGTCCCACCCGTCCGTGGAAATTGCAGGCAGACTAGGTGGTGCCCGCATTTACTTTAAAAAAAAAGTCAAAACCGTAAAAGCATTTCTCTCTCACCCTACGCAACCATCAATCACTCATTAAACTCCACCACTCGTTGTCTCTCCCTTTCTTCATCAATGCTTCTGTCATCTTCCATTAAACTCCACCTCTTTTTTTTCTCTCTTTCTTTCATTAATTCTCCTACTTTCTTACACAACCCAACTCTCCGTAGAATCTTCCTTTAAACAATTCTCCTTTTCTCTTTCTCTCTGTTTGCAGACAAACTCCATTTCTGTCATCTTCCATTAAACTCCACCTCTATTTTTTCTCTCTCTTCCTTCATCAATCCCTCCTTCTGTTCACAAGGTCACAACCCAACTCTCCATACAATCCAACCAAACAACTCTACCTTTCTCTTTCTCTCTGTTAATAGCCAAAAACAAAAACTCAAAATATCCAAGAATGAGCTCACAACACCGCAACAACAATACTAGTACAACTACAAACAAGTGAGCTCTTCATTTGCTTTACTTCTCGCCTTTCGTCTTCTTCCTCCATTAAAATCACTTCTAAATCAATCTTTGAGTCCCGACGGTGCTAGAGATTCGTCCCAAATCTCCCTCTGTACTTCTCTCAGTCGGAGATTAAGAAACAGTGGTAGTATCAAAGGCGGCCAAACTTTACCCATGTTCCCGGCTCCCAATGGCAAGAAATGTGGCTATTTTTTTTTGAAAACCCTAACTTTCTTCTCCCAAGAAACAAAAAACTTTGGAAACAAGAAACAAGACAAGACAAATAAGGGCTAGATCCAAGAGTGGAGAAAATTTAGTTGACCGCCATCCCAAGTTTGGATTTAAAAAAATGGCCTCAAAATTGTTTACCATTTTTTTTTTTTTTTTATTTAGAGAAGCTAACAAGCATAGTTATGTCTATTAAACATGTAGAATGGGTTAAAATAAAAAAATTAAAACATATAAGGATAAAATCATAATTAATGAAAGTTTTTAAAATTTAAAATTTACAAAAGAGCCCTAAATATTCAAATCGCTTAATTGAAACTAATTAAGGTAAAAATCGATATCTTCAATCCCTAAATGCATCTGTGCAATTTTCGGCGATAACAGTTTATATTCCAGCGAATTTTTACACCCAAATTCAATCCTAAAGCTTCTTCCTTTCTTAAAACTATGGTTGACATTAACAATGAAGAGAAAAATCCAACGCCTTTTCGAATCGTAGAGTCCGGCCGCGCAAGCAGTTCAATGGCTGCTCCAGTGGATCCTTCGATCAGTGAAAGTGTTCCAGCAGCGGAGACGACGGTGGCACAACAAGAGAGAGAACATGAGCAAAACGGTTCTGAAGAGGAAGAGGAGGCCAGGCAGAATTCAGCCCAGGAAGAGGAGTCCGGCGAGAGTTCAGAGGAGGAGGAGGAGGCCGCCAAAGAAAAGGTATTTGTACTTGCCGAGACCTAAGATCGCTTAAGCGATCCTTTGTATCGCTTAAGCGATTGATGACTTTTACTCTTGGTCGCTTAGGCTACTTCGGATTGCTTAAGAGTAAAAGCGATGAATCGCTTAAGCAATATAAAAGATCGCTTAAGCGATCTTTTATCTGGCAGATGTTGATTCTGCCTCGTACAAGATCTCTTAAGCGATCTGTAATCGCTTAAGCGATCTATTCCGAGGCAGAACCAAATCTGCCCAGATCTATAATCTTTTAAGCGATCCTTTGTATCGCTTAAGCGATCATAAGAGATCTTGTATGAGGCAGAATCATCTGCCCATCGATTAAGCGATTCTTCTGGAGCGTATTTTGTTTATATTTGATTTGGTTTAATTTTTTTGCTGATATTTTGTTTATATTGATTGTGCAGATTTTTCAGAGCGTAAACTATAGAGAGTACGGATTGGAGGTTGTAAGCGATACGGTACCGTACTTCTCTGTGAGGGTGACAGTGAGGTCAAGTTGGGATGTTTTAATGAGAATAATGGGGATTTTAGGGACAGTGAGGAATGATGAAAGGAGATTCAAAGAGACTTGTTTCAGTCATTTTTGGGATATGGACACAAAATGGAAAAAGACATTCTGGGGGTCGAGAGTGCATTATATGTTGCTGCACTCAATAAAAAGCAACAAAAAGCATGAAATGTGGTTCATGGTGGATGGAAAGCCAGTACGTTTCTGGATGATGGAATATGCATTGGTGACTGGCTTAAGATGTGGGGAATTACCAGGTGAGGTTGAGGAAAAAGAATAACGGACAGTACGGGAGCAAAAGGTGGCTAACATTTTTGGCGGGGAAGATCTATTAAGGCACAGGAATTAGAGACAGGTTAAAAGATGGTGGTTTAATGATTCAGAGACGTTCAACTGTGCTTGGTATTGTTCTTACATTCGATCCTAATGGCTAGTGACTCAACAAAAGCCATTGATATTGATTGGGTGAAGTTTGTAAGCAACTTGAACTTCTTTAATGCTTATCCGTGGGGACGGGTATCATTTAAGCGAACCATGGAGTCCCTGCAAGCAAAGACCTAGCGTTAAAGCACTCCCAATGGGCCGAAGAATAGATCAGCGACGTACAATTTGTTTGGCTTCCTATGGGTAGCAGGTAAATATTAATAGCTTTTTTGTTATATTTTTTTTTTAATATGTGTGTTTGAATTATATACGGACTGTTTTTTTTAAATGTGGCTTGGATGTATGAGGCCATCCCTGACCTGGCTAAGGCGGGGGAGGATTAGGCTTCGGTGGTGCAACATACATTTCCTAGGATGTTGCGGGCTGACTAAAGTGTACCTATTCGGATTATGAGCAATAGAGATTGAAATTCAATCAGCTCGGGTAAGATTAAAGGATTAAGCTTGAAACATGCATTTGCTTTAAAATGTCGATTAAATCTGATTGATTTTGTTTCTTATTAGGGGTTTGTCCGTCCCTTTTCCCACCGCTACTGGGGGTGAAGCACAACAGCACTATGTCACATCTTTCCGAGCACGTGGAGATCAAAGGGATGAAGGGATAGACCGCCTGACGCGAGACCTACAAGGGTGTCACACATGTGAGGGCAGTTGTAGGGCACTGCTTGAGAATGTGTTTGACGCCGAGGAGAGATTGAGCGCAATCGTTGGGAGGGAGGAAAAGGGGTTCGTATGCCTCACAAACCGTACAAAGTACCGTTTGCTAAGTCGTCGGGTGTTGGGAAGTGAGGTGGTTGACCTCATAAGAGTTTTGTTTGATAAGATGGAAGAGCAGTTGAAAGGGGGGAGGAGAAAGTGGATAAGGTGGCAGAGAAGTTGTTAGGGTGAGGAGGAAGTTGGTAGGTGCAGGAGGAAGTTGGTGGAGTATTGAAGGCGGTTAAAGTACAACTTGTGCTGAAAAGGGAGAGTCGAAAGAGCAGGTTTGTGAAATCGCCTTAACAATTGGGGGTGTTAAAGAGGTTTCTGGCAGGAAGTGGGGCAGTTATAATGGAGAGGAGTTGAGGCGGAGCGAAGGAGAGCGGATATACAAATAGAGGAACGGAGGAAGCGGGCCAAGCAAAAATGGAGTCCACTGTCGATTTATATAGGCCAATAGAGGAGGAAAAAAAAAACCCTTCTATGCCTATTACAATGAATCCGAAAGTGTGCCCTTTAAAGTGTAGATCCGAAGTATTCTCGGGATTGGTTTGAAAAGATTTTGACAATGGGCGCTGGCTTCACCTCTCGGTGAGTTTATTTTCGCTTAATTTTCCTTATTTTTGCTTATTTTCCATGAGGTGTTGTATACTTATCATGTTGTTTTTATTTGATGCAGCACATCGATGAGGTATTGGCACTGATGAGGCTGCGACAAACCAGCAACTGGTATCTACTGATCCCGATTGTGTCATCACCGATGTGGCCTTTGGCCAAACACTAGTATCGACATATCACACTTTAATTGAAAAGGCCATGGTACATTCTGTAGCATCAAGGAGCCAGAGAAAACGATCGGGCACAGAAGACTTGGACTGCGTCCCTAATATTTTAAGTTTGATGACAGGATGATGCAGTATGTAATGGAGGACAGCCCAAATATTGCCATAGTTGGCCAAAGTGTTCAAGTGTCTACTGCTCTCCTGGTTAAGGACAATGCACTGGACAACAGTCGTCGCGCTCTTTAGAGGAAGGTTGCTGAAAGATCTACTGCAACCCACACAATTTGTCGAGAAACAGTAAGAGTTTGCGCTGGAGACCGCGTTGTGAGGCACTATCCGTGTTGTGTTCGCCCAGCGGCTGTTGTACGGCGAGGCAAGTGTTGAGCACCTCGTATATGAAGCACTTGACGGGAAAGTGGCACTCAGAGCCGTTCTCGTTCCAAACAACAAATGAGAATCCCGCTGGAATGTAATTTTCTATAAAACTAACCTACATAATAGAATATTATATAAGCTGTTCTAATGCTATGTCATCTTCCTATTGCGTGCTGATTGTGAGGTCATATGCCCGAAATTTATTCAGTTCGACATGACCTAACAGCCCGATCGGACGTTGAAGATGAAACATGATGCATCTTTTCGGAGCCGCTGGCTTTATTATGTGCTTCCTGGGGAAAATAATCTGTTTTGAGTGACCACACCCAATGAAAATGTTTGGAACTTGTACTTTTAATTTGTAGTTTTGTGATGTTGATGTTGATACTTGGTTGTGGTGGGCTGTGCTGCAGGTGTCATGGCTTATACACAACTTTAACCAAAATATACGGACCAGGAACTTTTGCAATGCTGGCACTCGGCATAAACTTGTGTCGTGAAGAGAGAGAATTTACTCCTATGCATCTCAACTTCGGCATTTAAACAAATTGGCCCGGAAAAACCTTTTTGTTTTTTTGTGTTTTATTTAGAAAGGTTGACGTTGTCATTCAGGTGTGCCGATAATTTTGCCGGTTGCTGGCAAACATGAGAGGGAACGGCATTGCTAAACTGTGCTTGTGCTACTCAGATTGGTTGAGGCGCGCGGGCAAGGCATCTGGCAATCAAGGCTTCTGTCGAAGCCATGGTATCGCCATGAAATGGTTCACACCGTGATTTAACGCGAATTTTTGAAAACTTCCCTATACTGGCGGCATCTGCATCAAGTGCTGCTCAAGGGGAAAAAAAAAAAAAAATGGTAACCCAAAGAATTCTCAGACAATGATTATACCGATTATTTGAAAAACTTCTCATATGGCAGCATCTGCAATCAAGGTTGCTGGCAAGGTGCATGGATCACCCCCAAAGATTGATCTCAGACAGTGGTGTACCGAATTACAAAACTTGTCAAAGTGGTTTAGGATTTAGTCATTTTTGGCACTATTATGAATGATTTTAGTTATAAACTTTCAATTATATTGATTCTCTTATTTTGATCTGTGATGGATTAGATTGATTAAAATTACGTCTTTTTGCTGTTTATTCTTTCGTATTTGGGAGGAAAATGATTAATAAATGCCATCCCCCCCAACAAAAACAATCCCCTCCCCCCCCCCCCCAACAGCCCCCCCCCCCCCGAACCCCCCCCCCCCCCCACAACACCCCAAACCCACACCCACCGCTTGATTACTATATATCCGGAGAAATGTAGAGATTCATTTTTTTTTTTTTTGACATGTGCGCTTAAGCGATATATGGCACCACAGATATCTCTTAAGGCAGACAGATTTTTCTTCAATGTCGCTTAAACCGTTCTAAAATCGCTTAAGGCCCGAACAGTGAAAGAGAAGACTCCATAGAGACCAGACGGTCGGTGGCTTAAGCGATAACAGGGGATCGGGCGTATTGGTGATCTTAGATCCTGGGCATATTTTATTCTGGCCTCAGCAGAGATTGCTTAAGAGTATGCCTAATCCGCTTAAGGCAATCCAGGAGTAAAAGGGCAGAATCGCGTAGCTATACAACTAGGATCGCTTAAGCGATCATAGATCTGGGCAGATTTTATTCTGCCTCGGATGAGATCGCTTAATCGATCTTAAATCTCTTAAGCGACCAAGAGTAAAAGCGAGGAATCGCTTAAGCGATACATGAGGATCACTTAAGCGATCATAGATCTGTGCAGATTTTATTCTGGCTCGGAAGAGATCGCTTAAGTGATCATAAATCGCTTAAGTGACCAAGAGTAAAAGTGAGGAATCGCTTAAGCGATACAAGAGGATCGCTTAAGCGATCATCTATCTGGACAAATTTTATTCTTCCTTGGAAGAGATCGCTCAACCGACCAAGCGTGACTAACTAAACACGTAAAATGGGTTAAAATGAAAGGATTAAAACATATTTGGGTCGAATAGACAAATTTTTTTTTTTTTTTAAATTTGAAATTTCTCAAAACAAGCCCTATTTACTGTTCACCTCGCTTAATCGAAATTCATTAGGGCAAAAATTGATTTTTTGAACCAAAGGGAGACAGGCGATTTCCGATCCAACCCTGCAAATTTCCACACCATATTCAATCGTAGACTCAATTTCTTGAACCCTAAATGGAATATAGTTGCGATTTTCAGTGATAATTCACGATTTTCTATCGATTTCTTGAACCATAAAATCGATTGCTTGAACCCTTAACAGAATCTGCGCGATTTCCGGCGATATAGCCCATATTTCTGATCCAAACTACAAATTTTGACACCAAATTCAATCAAAAACCATGGCTGATACTCACAATGACGAGGACAACCCAACGCCACTTCGAATCCTAGATTCCGGTGGCGCAAGCAGTTCAATGACTGCTCCGGTGGATCATCCGATCAGTGAAGGTGGTCGACAGGGAGAGGAGACACCAGCGGCACAAGAACAGAGGGAAGAATCGTCAAACGGTTCTGAAGACGAGGAGTCCGGTGATCATTCAGGCCAGGAGGAGGATTCCGACGCGAATTCAAGGCAGGAGGAGTCTTCCGAGGATTCAAGCGACGAGGAGGAAGCCAAAGAGAGCGAGCAGGCTTCGAAGAAAGGGTACATTCTTAACTGTCGCTTAAGCGATCATTTGTATCACTTAAGCAATTAACCTCTTTTACTCCATCTGCCCAGATCTAAGATCGGCTAAACGATCCTTCATATCGCTTAAGCGATTGATTAAGTTGACTCTTGGTCGCTTAAGCGATTTAAGATAGNTCCCTCTGTACTTCTCTCAGTCGGAGATTAAGAAACAGTGGTAGTATCAAAGGCGGCCAAACTTTACCCATGTTCCCGGCTTCCAATGGCAAGAAATGTGGCTATTTTTATTGAAAACCCTGAACTTTCTTCTCCCAAACAAAAAACTTTAGAAACAAGAAACAAGACAAGACAAATAAGGGCTAGATCCAAGAGTGGAGAAAATTTAGTTGACCGCCATCCCAAGTTTGGATTTAAAAAAATGGCCTTGAAATTGTTTACCATTTTTTTTATTTATTTAGAGAAGCTAACCAAGCATAGTTAGATCTATTAAACATGTGAAATGGATTAAAATAAAAAGATTAAAATATATAAAGATAAAATCATAATTAATGAAAGTTTTTAAAATTTATAAAAGAGCCCCAAATATTCAAATCGCTTAATTGAAACTAATTAAGGTAAAAATCGATATCTTCAATCTCTGAATGCATTTGTGCAATTTTCGGCGATAACAGTCTACATTCTGGTGAATTTTTACACCCAAATTCAATCCTAAAGCTTCTTCCTTTCTTAAAACTATGGTTGACATTAACAATGAGGAGAAAAATTCAACGCCTCTTTGAATCGTAGAGTCCGGCCGCGCAAGCAGTTCAATGGCTGCTCCGATAGATCCTCCGATCAGTGAAGGTGTTCCAGCAGCGGAGACGACGACGACACAACAAGAGAGAGAACAGAAGCAAAACGGTTTTGAAGAGGAAGAGGAGGCCAGGCAGAATTCAGGCCAGAAAGAGGAGTCCGGTGAGAGTTCAGAGAAGGAGGAGGAGGCCGCAGAGGAGGAGACCGTTAAAGAAAAGGTATTTGTACTTGCCGAGACCTAAGATCGCTTAAGCGATACAAAAAGCGATCCTTTGTATCGCTTAAGCGATTGATGACTTTTACTCTTGGTCGCTTAGGCTACTTTGGATTGCTTAAGAGTAAAAGCGATGAATCGCTTAAGCAATATAAAAGATCGCTTAAGCGATCTTTTATTTGGCAGATGTTGATTCTGCCTCGTACAAGATCGCTTAAGCTATCTTAAGAGATCTTGTATGAGGCAGAATCATCTGCCCATCGCTTAAGCGATTCTTCTTGAGCGTATTTTGTTTATATTTGATTTGGTTTAATTTTTTTGCTGATATTTTGTTTATATTGATTGTGCAGATTTTCGGAGCGTAAACTATAGAGAGTACGGATTGGAGATTGTAAGCGATATGGTACCGTATTTCCCTGTGAGGGTGACAGTGAGGTCAAGTTGGGATGTTTTAACGAGAATAACGAGGATTTTAGGGACAGTGAGGAATGGTGAAAGGAGATTCAAAGAGACTTGTTTTAGTTAATTTGGGGATATGGACACAAAATGGAAAAAGACATTCTGGGGGTCGGGAGTGCATTATATGTTGTTGCACTCAATAAAAAGCAACAAAAAGCACGAAATGTGGTTCATGGTGGATGGAAAGCCAATACGTTTCGGGATGATGGAATATGCGTTGGTGACTGACTTAAGATGTGGGGAATTACCAGGTGAGGTTGAGGAAAAAAGAATAACGGACAGTACGGGAGCCAAAAGGTTCGCTAACAAGGTTTTGGCGGGGAAGAAGTCTATTAAGGCACAGGAATTAGAGGACAGGTTAAAAGATGGTGAGTTTAACGATTCAGAGACGTTCAAACTGTGCTTGGTATTGTTCTTACATTCGATCCTAATGGCTAGTGACTCAACAAAAGCCATTGATATTGATTGGGTGAAGTTTGTAAGCAACTTGAACTTCTTTAATGCTTATCCGTGTGATAAATATTTGTGAAATACCTTTGGAAGCTTCCACCCTATAAATATGTTTTGATTGTATAATTTCTTAAAGTTTGTAAATTATAAGTTTGGATCCTGCGTGACATTTTATATGCATGTTTTGGATATTATTATTATTATCCTTACACAGATTTTTTCTAAATACAACTCGTTCTCTAGACATGTATCCTCGGGATTCTCATTGAGGGATATTCAGAGGATACCTGACTGGAGGGGGGTTTTACAGGGTATTGATGTGGTATTTATAGCAAAGGTCATCAATGATTTCTATGGCTTACCCCACATTGACCGGGATGATTATGTATATTTTAGGAAGACAAAGTTTAAGGATGATATTATTCTTCCGATCATTACAAAACCGGACATCACTTGGGAGGTTTCAAAGAAGGGCAAGAAGAGCATCAAGGGAACTAAATTGACACTGATGGCTCGGTTCTGGCAGTATTTTATCAGTGCGAGGATGATGCCAGAGACACACTACAGTATAGTGGCGTATGAAAATGCACTTTTGTTGTATTCTATTGCCACAGGAAAGAGAATGAATGTGGGACAAATTATCCTAAACAACATTCAGCATGTAGCCAAACCAGGGCGAGGCACTTTTTCATTCCCACAACTAATTATAGAGTTGTGCACTAAAGCAGGAATCGAGGTATAGGATGATGAGCCACTTATCCATGCCTCAGTCCTCGACACAGCCTACTTTCGCAAACATCTTGCACCTCAACCAAAAGAAGAGCCCAGATCCGGCACCAAGAGAAGGAGAACAACAACAGCTGCCACTGCATCCTGTTCAATAGTCCCAATGAGAGAAATGATGCAGAAGATGATGGGTAAGATGAAACAGATGGAACGACGTCATAGGTGGCTGGCAGAGCAGACCAGGAAGGCACACGAGCTGCACTTGAGCTGCTGCAACAACTTCAGGATTGATACTTTAGAAAACCAGTGGGAAGACTGGGATTCAGATGAGTGGATGGGCTTTGATTTAGAAGAGGATGACGATAAGGAAGACGAAGAGGTCGAAGAATGAGCACCTAAGCACCTGTTTAAGTTTTCGTTATTATTATTTGTTTTATTTGTTTCTGTTTTTCTTTTATTTTGAACATTGAACTCAGTTGATATTTTTGTTTAGGATTGTGTTAGTTGTTTCATTCTTGTTTTAATTTCTAGTTGATGTAAAGACGAGATTAAGGGTGTAATACTTTCATATTAGTCAGTGGATTTTTCTAACATACTGGACACCATAGTTTGCAATTGTTTTTAGAGAATTTGGGTGATGAAAAAGGTGAGGACTGGGTGTGCACACTGTTGAGCGGAACTTCAACTTCATGGATTGATTAGGGAACTATCTCGCACCTTTTTCTATTTTGTTTTCTATTCCTGATTTGTGCATAATGTGACATTGGGGACAATGTCATCTTTAGTTTGGGGGTAGGAAAATTTGAAATTTTTTTTTATTTTTGTTTTAGTTACGTTTGTGTTTTTGTTGTGGTTGCCAATGATGAATTGCATAAGTCCATGATGAGAGTAGGATTGTTGGGATTTTATTGTTGAAAAATGCTAAGCATTGCTTCAAGTTTATGTTTATTGACAGAATTTTGATTGAGGTTTGTTGAGTGGTTCAACCACCATTTTCATTTATTTCCGCATGCTTAGATTCATTTTATGTGGTTAGGTAAAATTTGATAATGTTGGTGGATTCTAGAACCTAGTAGAGAAGTGCTTGAGGCGAAATCTTAGGAATAGACATTGTTGAGGAAATGATTTAGACATTTTTTGGAACGTTTGAGCCTTTCCAGCCGACTCATGAATGGATTTGTCTCTAGTCACCATTTGAGCCTTGTGAGATTATCATTGCTTTATTTTCTTTGCACACCTAAAATTATCTGATCCAATTACCATAAACACTTTATCGTACCCTTAGGAGAATTTTGGGCCTAATGCAAACACAAAGAAAGTGAAGAGTTGTGCGAATCACTAAAAGAACAGTTTGGGGGTCGTGAGAAGGGCAATAAGAATAAGAGAGATAGTTAACCTCAGTTTGAATGAATGTTATTATTTTGATGTAAAAAATAAAAAAAAATAAAAATTTCTTGGTTCAATTCAAAATCAGAAATAAGAAATATTAAGTTTGAGGGTTGTAAAATGGTTAACACTTTGANGCCAAAGACAAATGGGGAGGGGGAAGAATCGTGTGGGATATGTAATTTCTGTGAAACCATTATTGGCGTTGAGAAGGGGACTTCGACGATGCGACGACACGTGGAGAAGAAGCACCCCTAAATAATGTAGTTGCCGGATACATCTTCAAGCGGATCAGGTAGACAAATTCAAACTCAACTTAATTTTAATCCACAATCCTCAACTCTCTCAACATGGCAATACAATGCACATGCTGCACTAGAGGAAATAGCAAGATTCATAGTTGCTACGGACTCTCCCATTTGTTTATCTGAAAATCCTTATTTTATTCACATGATTAAAACTGCATTTTGTCTAGCATATACCCCTGTTATTAGAAGTACAAGTAGAAGACATATACTAAAACTTTATAACAAAATAAACAATAAACTTAAAAAACGAATTTCACATGATTTATAACAAAATAAACTTTATAACAAAAAAACGAATTTCAAAATTTTAGGAATATATCTATTGCACTTACATCATACATATGGGCTTGTAGATCAAAAATCAAATTTTTAACTGTCACAATGCATTTCTTATATCATAATTGGGGTTTACAACAAAAATTGATGGGTTTTAAACCATTATATGAAAAACATAGTGCTGAAACTATTTATTTTACAATTCTTGAAGTTTTGCAAGAATATTTATTAACTGATAGAGTTGTAGCGCTAACGCTTGATAATGCAGCTTTTAACATTGCGACAATCTCTTTATTTGAAAAGAGATTGGATCCGCATGGTGAAGGCAAATTTTTTCACCATTGATGTGTTTGCCACATCATTAATTTGATAGTCAAAGTAGGTTTAGATGTTATACATTCGAAGATGGAGAGGGTACATGCGACTATCTGATTTATCATCGGCGGTAGCAATAAAAGATGGCAGGAGTATGTCAAATATTGTAAGCAAGAAGACCCACCAGTTTGACCTTTGAAGTTATGTACGGACATGCCTATCCGTTGGAACTCCACCTACTTGATGTTGGAAAAAGCTTTGCCAACTGCGAAACAAATTACAGATTTCGTCAATCGGAAGCACTATCCAGAGGAAGTTGTCAGCTATGATGATTGGGCGGTTTGTGAACTTTTTTTATTCATTTCTTCAAATTTTTTATGATGCTACTAATACATTAAGTGATATTTATTATTCGACTACTAATTTAGTGTTAGATATTTTACTTCAAATTGCTAAAACTTTTGCTCAATATAGATATAATAACATTTTAAGGGAAACTGTTTTAAAGATGGAAGAAAAATATGAGAGACATTGGTTAGATATTCCATTCTTATATGGATTAGGCCTTCTTCTAGATCCTAGGTTTAAATTACACGTAGTTATCTGTATAATTACTGAGATAGGTCAGCATTTACGACATGATTATACGTCTTATTTGACTAACGTTAAACAAAAATTGGATAGCATTTTTTCTTTATATGAGAACAGGTACAATGGAAGTGGAAGTGGAAGTGAAACGTTCAGGAGAGAGGATCAGGACCTTAATGCAACCCTCCATCAAGGATCGAGCAAGTGGACGTATGTGGAACGTGGCGGAAGTAGCAGCTCCAACTTATACATACATGGACCAAATGAGCTGAATCGCTACCTACAAGTGGACCTGTCCTTTATGACGATGAAGGAGCAACATGATATGGATATTCTTCAATGGTGAAACCAACATGAAAGTCGATTCCCTATTGTAGCCCAAATGGCATGTGACATTTTATCTGTGCCGGTTTCTACAATTGCATCCGAGTCAACATTTTCAACGAGTGGTCGGATTATTGAAGACAGAAGATGTTCTTTAACCAATGAGATGATTGAAGTGATAACATGTTTACAGGATTGGACTCATGCAGAAAAAAAACTACAACAGCACCTTGAAGGCCACTACTCAAACTCTTTAGGAATACAGATTTGAATGATGTAAATATTGTTGACGATGAAATGAATAATTTAATATAAAAAATTATTTAATTGTTTATTTGTGAAGCGTGAATGTGTGAAATGTGAATTTATGTTAAAAATTAAAATTAACTATTAATTTATTATTTTTTAAAATTAATTAAATTTTTAGAAACTTACTAATCTACCCCTAAAAAATACTAAAAACCTCATACAAAATTTTATTTCGCCCATAAAATATAAAAAAAGATCACGAGGAAAAAGTTATCCAAGCCTATAGGACCAGTCCTAGGGACCGGTTTGGGTCCTAATATTGCTCATGGGCCTGGGATAGATCCCAAGCCCATAAGTGACTGGTCCCATTTGGGACAAGTCCCAAACGGGCCCAGGCCTGGGCCTGCTTGGGACTGGTCCTTGACCAGCTCTAGCGTGAGGAGCCAATGAGCATAAAGTGTTAAGTTAAAATATTATCCACTTGTACGTAAATGATAACACCACTCATGTACTTAGGCAAATTAGATTGCTACCTCTTCCCAACAATGAGATAATTCCTTTTTTGTCCTTATGGTTTTAGTTTAGTAATTTTAAGGACAATCATTTCAAATATTATAACTTTGGTCCTTGTCATTTCCAAATACTATTCTTTTAGTCCTTTAACTTAATAAAAGGTTAGCTGACCATTAGCAGCTTATAAGTCTGCATTGAAACGTTAAAAATACTCATATTTTAAAGTTATTAAGATTTTATTAAACATTGGTTTGTACAAGCTGTAGTTATCATTTTACTCACTTTTATACAAGCCGTGTGTTCTATCATGCAAGTAAATTAAGCAAATTCTTCAATTGATTTTGTGTATCTTATGGAAAAATTAAAAGGATCAACAAAATTATTTGTTATTTGATGATATGTAATCAATTGATATAATGGATGACAAGAGGTTCAATTCGTTGGAGGTTGCTATGTCTTTGTTGTAACTAATCGTCTATACACCTAATCCGGGGTACACAATTTTACAAGGTAGTGTCAACTTTTTGATGCAACTTATTATAATCCTATGTGATTAAAACTAAAATATTGCAATTATCTTCATCTAAGGACTGTATTAATAGGAGTAACATTACCCTATTGCTTTAACAAATTAAATATTCTCTTAATCGTTTAGTACTTACGATGGATTGTTTCCTACCATTTTCCTTCTCTATTTCATATTTTTTGTTTTTATATATAAAACGATAAACTAAACAAAATGATCATTAGGAAAGTTTAGGTGTTTCGTTTTGCATCCTTACGTATTCAACAAAGATTACACTTTATGATCACCTAATTCTTGTTTGTTTTTGTGATATCATTTCATAGAAACTTCATGCAAATAATTAATAATTTCGTGGACTTTACCTTGCATTTCACATAAAGAAAAAAAGAATGTATTAATATTGTATAAACAAAGACTAGCATAGAATATATATTGTTAAGAACCAAACCAAAAGTACCATAATATATTATACATATAACAACTTTAGAGGCAATATTATCAATTATGTTCTTCTCGCACTTCAAGTAAACTGCGATCAGTATACTTATTGTAATTAAAGGCTTCAGACCAATCATCATAACATTGTAAGTATTGCAAATAAGTTAATTTTCTGAATTTGTTTTGTTGAAACAATTGTCATGCATTTATGTAATAATAATATGCTTTCTCATAGACTTTGTTTTGACAAGTGCAAGCGACCGGGAAGATCTATACAAGCAACGATTCTTCAATTGACCTTGAAAACCCAGCAGCTTCACTGAGAAGAGAGATAGAAAGCATACATCGTTTATCTACAAAGTTTTGTATCTTCAGGGTTCCAAATTGACTCCGTAGCTCAAATGAAAAATTCTACACACCTCTAATAGTCTCCATCGGCCCACTTCACCACGACACAGAATGCTTTAAAGCAATGGAATTTTACAAAAGAAAATGCTTGAAAGATTTTCTTGAACGAACCAAGGTAAGCTTGGAAGTTTTTGTAGAATTTATAAGAAAAAAAGAATCAAAATTGCGAGCATATTATGCTGAAAACATTGCACTTTCTAGTCATGATTTTGTGAAAATGATTTTAGTAGATGCTTCCTTCATTTTTGAGGTACTATTTGTGGGATTTTTCGGAAAAAGGCCTGTCAATGATCGTGTATATAATAAACCTTGGTTGTTAATGGATGTCATGAATGATTTGTTTGTGCTTGAAAATCAGCTTCCATTTTTTATTCTCGAGGATTTGCTTTCTCTAGCGAATATAGAAATTGACCATGAGAGAGTTTCCATGATTAAGATCACTCACAAATTCTCTTGTGAATATTGGGATATCTGTAAAATTGAGAATTTGGATGAGGAACATTATTCTAAGGTGGGACATTTTGTCGATTTTGTGCGAATCCGAGCTCTACCTTCAAACCTAAACGTACGAAAGGATTCTAAATATACAACTATACCAAGTGTGACAGAACTACATCAGGCTGGAGTGAGGTTTAAATTGAGTTCAAGCACAAACTTATTTGACATAAGATTCAACAATGGAATATTGGAGATTCCAAAGATCAAAATTGGAGCCCCCACGGAATGTTTATTGAGAAATCTTTTGGCCTTTGAGCAATGCAATTGCCCTGCCAATTTCATAAACGACTATGTTGTGCTTATGAATTTTCTTCTGAAGTCTTCCAAGGATGTGGATTTGCTTGTGAAAAATGGGATTATTGTAAACTGGCATAGGGATAGTGAAGGGATATCGATCCTTTTCCGGAACCTTGTGGAATTGGCATCGTTTCATATGTCTGGTTCTTATTATTTTTCTTCTATTGCTGCAGATCTTAATAGTTACTGCGAAGCCTCTTGGCACAAGTGGATGGCGACTTTGAGACAAGATTATTTCAAAACTCCATGGAGTATCATTTCTTTTATTGCTGCTGTAATTCTCCTCCTGCTCACTTTCACACAAACCATGTTTTCTATCCCTAAGTAAAGTAGATTCTTCCATTTCATGTTCAAATGATTTTATTGTGCTAATTTGAGATCGATAAAAGAACAGAAGGATCAAAATTCATTATACTACTTGATGGCTAATCCTTATGTGTTTGTATTAAAATAGGAGTTATCGTTTGTATGATTATTTAATATAAGCATCATAATCTTCTTCTAATTTGAACTTTTATCTAAACAAATAAAGATATGTGATTAGTGATTACATAATAGAAATATAAAAATATCATAAATAAGATTAATGTATGGTATTATGAGATCCTTAAAAAGTACGGAAAAATTACCCACCCTATAAGATTTCTTAATAACATGTAGAATGACGTTCTAGGGCAATATAATGGGCTGATACAATTGAATATTGGGCTGAATGGGTCACAATATGCTACGGCCTCCTTACAAAGCTCAATTGCGAGCCCTAACAAAGCTATTAGTATTTGGAAGGCAATTCCCGTCGAAAAGACAACCATATTTTGAGGATGACATAATGGAAGCCTTTACCCTTTATCATAAAAAAATATACATAAGGGAATGAAATATTTTTGGGATTTTTTTTTTTTTTTTTTTTTTTGACATAATGGAGAATTTGGATGAAACCATCAATTGTAATTCTAAGGTTGAACATTTTGTTGGTTTTCTAAGAAATTGAGAAATTGTATTCCCCCCTGTGATTTACCAATAAAAAAGAGACCTAAAGCTCTAACCACTTCTAGTGTAATGAAGCTACGTCAAGCTGGAGTTAAGCTCAAAATAAGAACAAGCAAAAATTTATTTAATATAAGATTTAGTAATGGAAAATGGGAAATTCCATTAATCAGAATACGGATCCATGGAAGTTTTGTTAGGAAATGTTTTTGCTTTTGAGTAGATGCATTGTTGCGAAGATTTTATAAATGACTATGTTCTTCTCATAAGTTATCTTGCTGACACTCCAAAGGACGTGGATCTACTTGTTTAAAAGGGGATTATTGAGCACCGGTTTAGGGATAAAGAAGCGGTATCAAATATTTTTCGTAACTTTATCGTAGGGGCGAATTGATTCACTTGTTAAAGATTTGAACAGTCACTACAAAAAGCCATGGCTGAAATGGAACGTCAGCTTGAGGAAGAAATATTTCAACACTCCATGGAATAGTATTTCTATTGTTGCTGCTCTTGAACAATTTGTTCGATTTTACAAGTAACATAGATTGAATTTTTTTCTTTTTTTTAATTTTCAATGCAGGGGGATTGTGATATTGTAGTAAGTGATGTTAATTTTAATTAATCTTTGTCATCGAAGCTCTCTGGTCTGATGAATTATGTGATTAAGTTTGATTAATTTGACGGGAAAAATGGAAATAATTGGTGTCTTATAAGTTATAACAAAAGAAAAATATAATTTGGCCAAGATGATGAACAATGGCCTGAAGGAGGTTTAATGGGCTGGGTTGGAATTTGTTACAGCCCTCTAGAAATTTACCCATGGGTCAGATTTGAATTGATCTTGGAGAATGAGATGTGTATTTTGGAAGAGTATATGAAATCTAGGTTTGTTTTGTTTTGGTTGGGGCAGTGAAAGAGAATAGAGATGGGTTAAAACTTAAATTTTGTTTTGCTGCTAGGCCATGGTGGCTGCTCAACAGCCTGGCCAAGCCCAGGTCGATTGTCGGCTACTAAAAGGCTGGGCAAACACTATTAGAGGGGTAGTCAAAAACTCATTTTAAGGAGATCAAGACGTTAATTAAACTTAATAATACAATTGTAAATAAACTTATAATAAATAATATATTAGGTTATAAGTTATACAAATATGAGTATTTATTTATAATGCTCTCTATAATTAATATATTTATGATTGTATTTGACGATATAAAATAACTTTATAATACTTTAAAGAGTGTAAAACAAAACCAATAAAATTTACTAATAAATAAGTTATTAAGCCAACACAAATAACAATATCTCCAAATTAAACTATAACAAAATTTTTACTAATAAAATATTCAAGGATTTATCTAGCTTTTATTATAAAATATTATAACTATTGTTGTAATTTCACTTTTATATTTCAACCTCTTAAAATAATGCATCAAAATACATATTTTTTATATTTATCTTTTTTTTCCTAACTTCAATATTTTGATATGACCAATCTGTGGGTAATCTAGATGGTTAGAACGAATATGTGATAATGTGGTTAGGCACATGATCTCAGGGTTCGATTCTCCATCTACGCATCCGCAATTTAAGTAGGGGGCCGTGACAGTGGGTTGTAAGTTAACCCTTATATATATATAATTTATTAAATGTATTTGTGAGATTTTTCTTTTGTAAAAACTAAGAATTTAATTTGATATATTTGATGAATTTAAAAGTTAATCTCATATATATATGAATTTTGATAATTTTTCAAAGTTAAGGAGGATCAACTGACCCTCCTTGACCAACCACCCCACCCCACCCGCCCCCCCCCCCCCCCCCCCCCCCCCCCCCCCCTCTTTGTGCCACACGCCATGCCATGGCTAGGTGGCCACTCCATCCCAATGCTTGCCAGCCGAGGCCATCATAGATTTTTTTTTAATTGTGCTTGATTTTGAACCAAAGTTACTAGGTTTTAGTTTGTGTTATGGTGTTAAAAGTGAAAGGAGGGTCTTGGTGAAAATTTTGAAATTTAGATAGTTTTTAATAATTTTGTAGTTTTTAGGTTAATTTGTAATTATTTAATTAATTTATTATTACAAATTGTGAGGGAGTGATTAAAGATTATTCGAATTATTTTATTATTTTTAATAATGATAACTTAGGGTAAAATTGATTTGAATGGTCAACTTAGTCAAAGCCCAATTTGAATTGAGTGGAGATTAATGTGGGTGAATGTGATAGTTTCTGAAACTTGGGGTGGAATTTTATTTTAAGCTAGTTAGGATGGGAAGTGTAAATCGGCCCGCTTGAGTTATAATTTCAATAAGCATTTTGCAATCTTTTTGTTTTTTTTTTTTTTTTCTTTTTGGGTAAGTCAAGTTTTCATAGAAAGGGGAGAAAAAATGTACAAGAGCCTAAAACCGGTCAACCTACCTCAGGACAAGCTTGGGTAAGAGCAACAGAATGATACTATCAAGATAACTCTTAATCTTCTTTTTTTTTTTCTATTTCTCTTGTCAAAAATTGAACAAACGGAGATTAAGAATACAAGAAACCCACCTACCGCAATAGATGCCCTAGGTTAGGCTCAACGGTATCCAAAACAAAAACTGTTAGGAAACGATCCATTGAGGCAGTGGAAAAACAAAAACAATAATACAAGGATCGTTCCCATAGAACCAAGATCAGGCATAATTTTACATTTTATATCATATTAAGAATCTGCAGAAATTAATCAAGAGTTTAAGAAGTCATACGCACATTTGGAGGCTCCTCCAATCTTTTTCTCTGAACGTGTTTTGCTACCAACCCAAGTGTAGTGTCGAATCAACATAGTCCACATGAAGACAATGTGCAAGGAACTAAGGAAGAATTTGCTAGATCTTCCTTAGCCTTAAGAATCAAGAAGAAATAAGAGAAATTGCTTTTCAAGCAAAACCAAGTCTGGCGTGGAGGAGAGGAAGGGGCTGTGTATGTTTTCTTTTCAATCAAAATAATGAATAAAAAAAACCTTGTTCAATTTAATTAGAATATGCTAGCCTTACTTACTCCCCCTACTCACTTTCTCTTACTCCCCTTTGTTAAAAAGGTGAAAAAGTGTAAGGCTAACATTTTAACAAGGTGAGTAAGAGAAGTGAGTAGGGGGAATGAGTAAGGTTAGCATTACTCTTTTAATTAACACTTTTCTTATATAGTGTTATTTAATAGCCCTATTCCCATATGGAATAGGCTTGGGCTCCAACCCAACACCCCATGTCTCCAACACTCTCAATTAGATATTTATTTTAATTCATCATTATTTTCAATTAAATAATTAATATATATATTAACATTTAACAATAATGATAATTTATTAAATATATGCTAACACATATTTAAATGCAATTTCACTATTAATTTTTCTACAAATTAAATAAAAGGCTACGACCTTAGCAAATTTAATTGCACAATGAAATTACCAAAATACCCTTTCGCCTAAAAGACGAAAACACTTTCTTTCTTCCTAAGTCTTAATTATCTTCTATGTTTGTGACCCATAGGCTCCTCATCATACCGGTAGTGTATAGTATCGCGATTAACACCAATTATTGTCTCACGAATACACGGACTAAGATTGGCCCCTAGCAAGGCATCATGGCTACTCGATAGATTCAGATTCAGCAAGTAGCTATCTGTCAACGATATAATTACCGTACAATTCGATCCTTTTATCATTCGTTATCTTGACGAGACGAAGACATAAATAGTGTCAACCTTTGGTTACTCTCGATATTATGTATTCATTTCTAGACTAATGACCTGTATATAATCCGGATAGAGCAACACTCAATCCCACTGTGGCCACAGTTTTAGTGTCATTGCCATATACTGATTGCGTCGTGAGATAACTTCTCTCGTACCCAGGAGTGATAATCCTCTGTCTATCCACCATAGTCTTGATACACTCCTTGATACAGCCAATCACCATCGTATTGACAGCTCTGAAAGAATTGCGTTAGGCTAGTGTCAAATTGCACCAATCGGTGCACAAGGCGCTCTGGTGATCTAGGGTCTAAGGATCACATGCACCATCATTCGTTAGAGGATTTGTTCCATAGACACTGGGGTTACCATCCATATGAAATCCTCTGGTGGTTTAGTCCAGTGAACTTGCTGCGGTGTATTCGCCTACATCAGAGCACCTATTGTGTGCACAGGTTGTCACCAAATAACCTTGACAAGCGAGATCAGTCACTGTCTTTCACAGGGTCGTTCAACACTATGATAGCCTTATCGTGTTATATGTACCCTTACTTCAGAATAATACTGGGGCTACAGACGTTTCTAGAATGCCATCATATGTGCTCATATGTTTCTTCCACTATCAAGATTTGAAATACTTAATACCCTCGCCACGTTCTACCATTCTAGGGACATATATCAATACATATTGCAATAATATGATTTACCGCGATATAGAATAAATGTCTTTTATTATTGATTATGAACATTATTACAAAGGTCAATTCTACAATAATTGATTGGCTCTAGGGCACTACTCTAACAATCTCCCACTTGCACTATAGCCAATCATTCTGTATTTAATACCAAATGATCTCAAGTGCCTTTCATGCTTCTGCTGCATAGAGGCTTTGTCAGTGGATCTGCGAGATTGTCGTCAGTATGCACTTTACTAATATGCACGTCTTTCCTCTCAACTATCTCTCTGATAAGATGAATCGTCTGAGTATGTGTCTGGACTTCTATGAGACCGTGGTTCCCTGGCAGTGGCGATCCAGGAATTTCACTCGATACATACTTTTTTTTTCATTAGATGAACTTCAAGAAAAGTTACAAAATACAATACATATATTCAAAAACACAATTTTTTTACGATTGTCCTCGACAAGTTTTCATATTCTGAAAATGTTAGATACATCTCATTGTCATTTATCAAATACATCTTTCTCAATATAGGTGACCAAACAATCATTCATCCATTGATCTCCCATTCGTTGCGTAACCGACTTTTCACAAATTCATTGCAGAAAAAGCCCTTTCAACGATCGCAGTCGCAACTGGTAAAACCAATGCAAGTTTTACAAGCTTATACACCATGGATACAAAATGTCTTTTTTAAACCAAACTAAATTCTTAGCCAATCCACCATTCCTTGTAACTTAGCAAATTCATCACAAGAACGCTGTCAATAACATAAGTCTCAGCCTGGTTCTCAAGTATCATCAACTCAAATACAGAAATATCAATGGATAACACTAGGCAAACGAATCAACTATGTTTGTCAAAGCGAGATGAATTACTTGGATCTAAACATGCCATACAAAGAAGCAGCTCAGTACTAACCTCAGTGAACAAGTGTTAAGTTCTTGAAGTTGCATATCATCACATTATAAAACTTCAACTCGATAGTGATGCAATTTGTCATGTGCTCAACTCTCTGTCATGGCCGCCCTCAAATTGCAAACATATCATCCATATTCAAAATGGCAATATCATGCTTTTGGAAAAATGAGAAACTTCACAAACAAGATTCCCATCCTTCAACTCTCAACAATTGTAACCATTGTTTGGAAACTTTGACTAGAGCCGTAGCATTTACAATGTCTTGATCTTTTCTTTTCAATGCTTCTGACAATCATTAGTAATCGCCAATATACTTTTCATCATATGTAAGTTAAATGAAAAATCAAAGGAATGATTAAATCTAATAGATTACATGTTTCACCCCTTTGTTCAGGATTTAAACCATCTTCTTCAATACCTCAAGCACATCGCCTACAGAGGATACACAAGGATTAAGTTGATCAATGATAATAATACGAGCCCCAACGTTTATCACCAGCTCGTTTTAGACTTGTCTCTTGATTCAAACCTCGTCCCTTGCTAACTTCACCAATTTCTATGCTTGAACAAGTTTATTAATTTGGCTCTCCCGAAGCATGTCTCGACGCTTGCATGAACCTCCAACAACATTTATCAGATTAGTAACCAAGCTAAAAATGAAGCAATAGAAATGTGATTTTTTGCAATGACTACCAGTGTCAAACTAAGTTGGTGAGCAAAACAGTGAACATAATAAGCATATTAATCTCCCTCAAAATCAAACTTTTCAGACCATTAAATCTCCTTGCATATTACTTGCCCCATCAAACCTTGTCCCCATAATCTTGACAAACTCAATCCATGTTGACAGAATATGACTCAAGAGCCATCTTAAGTGATACTGCAGTTTGTCACTAACATGTACAATGCCAAGAAATCGCTCAAGTACATGACCCTTTTTATCTACATAACGTATAGCAATAGCCATTTGTTCTTTATTGACACATCACGAGACTCATCAATCAAAACAAAAAATATTTCATCTCCAAGATCACTAATGATAGCTTTTGTGGTTTCATTTGCTGCAGATTCACAATATCTTTCTGATCACCGTGCTATCAATTTAAGATTCCCAGGTGCATTCTTCAAAATAACGCTCTTAAAATATTCATTATGTTGAGCTAGAAAATGAAGAAGTCCAGAAAGTTACCTTGGTTCTTTGAGTCTTCAATTTCATCATGACCACGAAATGCCACCCTTGACATAAAAGACTAATGCAAACAATGAGGCAGTCAAGCGAGTTCGGTATTCATTCCTAACTTGATCTGATTGCTTAGATAGAGCCCTTCGATATGTTTGCTTTTAGATTCATTAAATTTAACACAACTCTGTCGTGCTTGTTATGAGCACTATTTGGCTAGCCAACATGATTTGAAAGCGTTCTGGTTTCTTCCAATTAAAAAATCCCTCATTAACGAAAGCGTCACTACTAGCTGGCTTATAATGGAAGGTCTAAAAGATAACAATACAAATAGAAACAACATCTTTGGTCACACTATACTCAAGCCAATCACCAACACTCAAACCACAGGATTAATCATGATATCCTTTTCCAAATTTTTTCAGTGGAAATACATGATTTCGAGCTGGCAACAACTCTTTTGCAAGTAAAATTTTCGAATTGCATCCCTGTATTTAGGATGATAATGATTGATTTTAGGTCGTGGAGCTGGATCAGATGGAAGATCTTTCAAGATGGCTTCAAGTTCTACATGACTTTCTTTTAATGGATCATTTTCTTTATCATTAGCTTTACTTTCTTGGACTGTATGAGGATGATTGGTCTATTGCTGATTTTCTTTTGAGAAATTTATCCATATTGCATACCTAATAAGAATTTTAACAATAAAACAATAAGGAATTGTACAAGATAATAACCTATAGTGATTTACATACATAGTAATGAAAAGACATAAGACATACATAGTAATCCATAGTATTTACTATAAAGTAATGGAAAGACATAAGAATATGTATTTGTGGGTTTGAATTCCTTTTAGACTTATTTAACATGATCATGCATATTTGTAGAAAAAGAAGTCAACTCCTTTCATAAAATTTGACTTAGTCAAGTAATTTAATGAGGATGAAAGAAAAGATACATAACAATGATTTCTCAAGCTAATCTTTACAAACAATAAATAATTAGTTGTTTATGTTTATAAAGTTTTAAAAGTTTTTGATATTGTCACAAAGAACTATTATATAGTGTAACTTTGACCTTTATTAAGAGAGACTCCTCTTGAATCATCCCTACTGAGACATGTAAAGTGGCCATGGACCACCCCTCTCCCTTTTTTAAGAAAATTTTAAGCCCTTCAAAATTCTAACCCCACTTTACTTTTTCATTACATTTTCTCATTTTTCTAATACATAATAGTATTGCTTTATTTTAAATATAAAAACTAAACTTTTCGTATGACATCTAAAATTAACCAGCTCTCCTATTCTTAAAAAGCAACACTGAAATAATACAGAAAAATTGAACCATACAGAGAACTAAATGAAAAGAAGGGATAATGGGTTCTGTGCTGAAACTGAAATTCTGGAGGGTCAGCTAAGTAGTGAGATGAGCTATATATTGGTGTTACAATCATCTAATCTTCATTTCGTTTACACTTGAATCAAAATAAATAAGTGGGCCGTGAGAGTCATGAGTAGTTTCCAGTTGAAATTTATAACCTGTACTGATATCTCTGGAGAACAAAGTTACACTTTTGATAAACATGGCAAAAAGATTCCACAAATTCAAGTGGGACCGTGGTTTGATTCAATAAAGGCCATGCAGAGAGTTTTGAGAACTCTTTCATTTTGTTTTTTTGCCTTTCCCATTGAGAGGATTAAAATTAAAATACACCTACCAAGTAACCAAACCAACTTATTTCTCAACAATAATTAATTAAAGAAACAAACTAGATCAAGTGGGACCGTGGGGTTGATTCAATAAAGGCCATGCTGCAAAGAGTTTTGAGAACTCTTTCATTTTTTTTTTTTTGCCTTTCCAATTGAGAGGATTAAAATTAAAATACACCTACCAAAGTAACAAACCAAACTTATTTCTCAACAATAATTAATTAAAGAAACAAACGGAATGATACATGTAACAGGATCCAAGTTCCAAAGCCAACCATCAGCAGTAAATGAGGCATAATTCTTGATGAATGAATAATTTATTTTTTTGTCTTGTTTTTCATTATGTGTGGGGACGTCTGGGCAATGGGCATTGCTGCATTGGCTAAATGGTAAGGGCCCTTTCAATTTCAAAGACTCTGGTTGGCCATTAGGAGCAAGATTCAGGTTTAGTAAATCACAAATTCTAAATATATAACACTCAATTTTATTGGAAACTACAATAACAAAAACTCTAAAACTGTAAAACATGGAATGAATAGAGAAAATTAGGGATCTAGCCTTTAGGATTAGGGACATTACCTTTTGATAAATTGATGAAAAGTACTATTGGAGTGTTGGTTCAGCCGTTCAGACTTGGAAGGAGAGCTTGGTGAGAGTCTGAGTCTGAGAGAGACTTGAGAGTTAGAGCACCTGCACCATGAGAGAAAAAGGGAAGAGAGAAAGAGGAAACAGAGGTTTTAGCGTGTGTTTTGTTCTGGTACTGTAAGAGTTCAAAAACCAAAAAAGTTTTTCTTTTCCTAAAATGTCAAAGTTACATAGTGGGCAAAATGTCAAAGTCTTGTGGGGGCAAAATGTCAAATACTTATAAGGGGTAAAATGCAAATAAATATAAATATTTATAGAATCAAAAATTTTTTAAAGTTTGAGCGGGGGTCGTGGTCCCCACTCGTCATTAAGTAAATCTTCCACTGTTCCCTGGCTTGAGCAATTGCTCCATTGTTGTCACAATAGATGTCTATAGGATCAACAATTGTGGGAACCATACCAAGTTCAGTAATGAACTTCTTAATCCAGACTGCCTCCTTGGCCGCATCTGACAATGCAATATACTCAGCCTCTATTGTAGAGTCCGCTACAGTGTTTTGCTTGGAGCTCTTCCAGCTCACTGCACCGCCATTGAGACAAAATACAAACCCTGATTGCGATCGATAATCATCTTTGTCCGTTTGGAAACTAGCATCACTGTATCCTCTTACAGTGAGCTCATCTTCTCCTCCATAAACCAAGAACATATCCTTAGTCCTCTTCATGTACTTAAGAATATTCTTGACAGCTATCCAATGACGCTCACCTGGATCCGATTGATATCTACTACAAGTGCTCAAAGCACATGAGACATCAATCCGAGTACATAACATGGCATACAGATGGATCCAATTACTGATGCATATGGGATCCTCTTCATCCTATCTCTTTCATCTTGTGTTCTAGGACACAATTCCTTAGAGAGATAAACACCATGTGACATCGGAAGAAATCCTTTCTTGGATTCTTCCATACTGAATCTTTTTAGTACTTTGTCAATATATGCACTCTGCGTGGTTTCCCTGGCAGTGCGGATCCAGGAATTTCACTCGATACTTACTTTTTTTTCATTAGGATGACTTCAAGAAAAAGTTACAAAATCAAATACATATATCTCAAAACACAATTTTTTTACTGATGTCCTCGACAAGTTTTCATATTCTGAAAATGTTAGATAATCATCTCATTGTCAATTATATCAAATACATCTTTCTCAATATAGGTGACCAAACAATCATTCATCCATTGATCTCCCATTCGATTGCGTAACCGACTTTTCACATTTCATTGCAGAAAAAGCCCTTTCAACGATCGCAGTCGCAACTGGTAAAACCAATGCAAGTTTTACAAGCTTATAACCAAGGGATACAAATGTCTTTTTTAAACCAAACTAAATTCTTAGCCAAATCACCAATTCCTTGTAACTTAGCAAATTCATCACAAGAACGCATGTCATACCATAAGTCTCAGCCTGGTTCTCAAGTATCATCAACTCAAATACGAAATCAAATGGATAAAACTAGGCAAACGAATCAACTAGTGTTTGTCAAAAGCAAGAATGAATTACTTGGATCTAAACATGCCATACAAAGAAGCAGCTCAGTACTAACCTCAGTGAAACAGTGTTAAGTTCTTGAAGTTGCATATCTATCACAGTATAAAACAACAACAACTCGATAGTGATGCAAATTTGTCATGTGCTCACTCTCTGTCATGGCCGCCCTCAAATTGCAAACATATCATCCATATTCAAAATGGCAATATCATGCTTTTGGAAAAATGAAGAAACTTCACTAAACAAAATTCCCATCCTTCAACTCTCAACAATTGTAACCATTGTTTGGAAACTTTGACTAGAGCCGTAGCATTTAATGTCTTGATCTTTTCTTTTCAATGCTTCTGACAACTCATTAAATCGCCAATACTTTTCATCATATGTAAGTTAAATGAAATCAAAGGAATAGATTAAATCTAATAGATTACATGTTTCACCCCTTTGTTCAGGATTTAAACCATCTTCTTCAATACCTCAAGCACATCGCCTACAGAGGATAACAAAAGGATTAAGTTGATCAATGTATAATATACGAGCCCCAACGTTTATCACCAGCTCGTTTTAGACTTGTCTCTTGATTCAAACCTCGCCCCTTGCTAACTCACCAATTTCTAGTGCTTGAACAAGTTTATTAATTTGGCTCTCCCGAAGCATGTCTCGACGCTTGCATAACCTCCAACAACATTTATCTTTAGTAACCAAGCTAAAAAATGAAGCAATAAAAGGTGATTTTTTGCAATGACTACCAGTGTCAACTAAAGTTGGTGACAAAACAGTGAACATAATAAGCATATTAATTCTCCCTCAAAATCAAACTTTTCAACCATTAAATTCTCCTTGCATATTACTTGCCCCATCAAAACCTGTCCACATAATCTTGACAAACTCAATCCATGTTGACAAATAATGACTCAAGAGCCATCTTAAGTGATACGCAGTTGTGTCACTAACATGTACAATGCCAAGAAATCGCTCAAGTACATGACCCTTTTTATCTACATAACGTATAGCAATAGCCATTTGTTCTTTAATTGACACATCACGGACTCATCAATCAAAACTAAAAATATGTCTCTCCAAGATCACTAATGATAGCTTTTGTGGTTTCATTTGCTGCAGGATTCACAATATCTTTCTGAATCACCGTTGCTATCAATTTAAGATTCCCAGGTGCTTCTTCAAATAACGCTCTTAAAATATTCATTATGTTGAGCTAGAAAATGAAGAAGTCCAGAAAGTTACCTTGGTTCTTTGAGTCTTCAATTTCATCATGACCACAAAATGCCAACCCTTGACATAAAAGACTAATGCAAACAATGGATGCAGTCAAGCGATTCGGTATTCAGTCCTAACTTGATCTGATTGCTTAGATAGAGCCTCTTCGATATGTTGCTTTTGATTCATTAAATTTACACAACTCTGTCGTGCTTAGTTATGAGCACTATTTGCTAGCCAACATGATTTGAAAGCGTTCTGGTTTTTCCTTAAAAAATCCCTCATTAACGAAAGCGTCACTACTAGCTTGCTTATATGGAAGGTCTAAAAAGATACATACAAATAGAATACACATCTTTGGTCCCACTATACTCAAGCCAATCACCATCACATCAAACCAAGCAATTAAATCGATGATATCCTTTTCCAAATTTTTTCAGTGGAAATACATGATTTCGAGGCTGGCAAACAACTCTTTTGCAAGTAAAATTTTCGAATTGCATCCCTGTAATTAGGATGATAATGATTGATTTTAGGTCGTGGAGCTGGATCAGATGGAAATCTTTCAGATGGCTTCAATTTCTACCTGACTTTCTTTTAATGGATCATTTTCTTTTCAAGCTTTACTTTCTTGGACTGATGAGGAGATTGGTCTATTGCTGATTTTCTTTTGAGAAATTTCCATATTGCATACCTAATAGAAGTTTTAAACAATAAAACAATAAGGAATTGTACAAGATTAATACCTATAGTGATTTACATACATAGTAATGAAAAGACAATAAGACATCATAGTATCCATAGTGATTTACATAAAAGTAATGGAAGACATAAGAATATTATATTTTGTGGTTTATTCCTTTTAGACTTATTAACATGAATCATGCATATTTGTAGAAAAAGAAGTCAACTCCTTTCATAAATTTGACTTAGTCAAGTAATTTATAGGATGAAAGAAAAGATACATAAACAATGATTTCTCAAGCTAATCTTTACAAACAATAAATAATTGTTGTTATGTTTATAAAGTTTTAAAAGTTTTTGATATTGTCAACAAAGAACTATATAAGTGTAACTTTGACCTTTATTAAAGAGAAGACCTCTCTTGAATCATCCCTACTGAGACATGTAAATGTGGCCATGGACCACCCCTCTCCTCTCTTTTTAAAGAAAATTTTAAGCCCTTCACAATTCTAACCCCACTTTACTTTTTCATTATCTTTCTCATTTTTCTAATACTAAGTATTGCTTTATTTTAATAAAATAAAAACTAAACTTTTCGTATGACATCTAAAATTACCCAGTCTCCTATTCTTAAAAGCAACACTGAATAAATACAAAAAATTGACCATACAGAGAACTAAATGAAGAAGAAGGGATGAATGGGTTCTGTGCTGAAACTGAAAATTCTGGAGGGTCCAGCTAAGTAGTGAGATAGAGCTATATATTGGTTACAATCATCTATCTTCATTTCGTTTACACTTGAATCAATAAAAATAAGTGGGCCGTGAGAGTCATGAGTAGTTTCCAGTTGAATTTATAACCTGTACTGATATCTCTGGAGAACAAAGTTACACTTTGATAAACATGGCAAAAAGGAATTCACAAATTCAAGTGGGCCCGTGGGGTTGATTCAATAAGGCCATGCAGAGAGTTTGAGAACTCTTCATTTTGTTTTTTTGCCTTTCCCAATTGAGAGGATTAAAATTAAAATACACTACCAAAGTACCAAACCAACTTTTTCTCAACAATAATTAAATTAAAGAAACAAACTGATCAAGTGGGGACCGTGGGGTTGATTCAATAAAGGCCATGCTGAAACAAGAGTTTTGAGAACTCTTCATTTTTGTTTTTTTGCCTTTCCCATTGAGAGGATTAAAATTAAAATACCCCTACCAAAGTAAGCAAACCAAACTTATTTCTCAACAATAATTAATTAAAGAAAAAACTGAATGATACATGTAACAGGATCCAAGTTCCAAAGCCAACCATTTTTGGGTAAGTCAAGTTTTCATAGAAAGGGAGAAAAAAATGTACAAGAGGCCTAAAAACCGGTCAACCTACCTCAGGACAAGCCTTGGGTAAGAGCAACAGAATGATACTATCAAGATAACTCTTAATCTTCTTTTTTTTTTTCTATTTCTCTTGTCAAAGAAATTGAACCAAACGGAGATTAAAGAATACAAAGAAACCCACCTACCGCAATAGATGCCCTAGGTTAGGCTCAACGGTATCCAAAAAAACAAAAACTGTTAGGAAACGATCCATTGAGGCAGTGGAAAAACAAAAAACAATAATACAAGGATCGTTCCCATAGAACCAAGATCAGGGCATAATTTTACAGTTTATATCATATTAAGAATCTGCAGAAAATTAATCAAGAGTTTAAGAAGTCATACGCACATTTGGAGGCTCCTCCAATCTTTTTCTCTGAACGTGTTTTGCTACCAACCCAAGTGTAGGTCGAATCAACATAGTCCACATGAAGACAATTGCAAGGAACTAAGGAAGAATTTGCTAGATCTTCCTTAGCCTTAAGAATCAAGAAGAAATAAAGAGAAATTGCTTTTCAAGCAAAAACCAAGTCTGGCGTGGGAGAGAGGAAAGGGGCTGTGTATGTTTTCTTTTCAATCAAAATGAATGAATAAAAAAACCTTGTTCAATTTTAATTAGAATAATGCTAGCCTTACTTACTCCCCCTACTCACTTCTCTTACTCACCTTTGTTAAAAAGGTGAAAAAGTGAATAAGGCTAACATTTTAACAAAGGTGAGTAAGAGAAGTGAGTAGGGGGAATGAGTAAGGTTAGCATTACTCTTTTAATTAACACTTTTCTTATATAGTGTTATTTAATAGCCCTATTCCCATATGGAATAGGCTTGGGCTCCAACCCAAACACCCCATGTCTCCAAACACTCTCAATTAGATATTTATTTTAATTCATCATTATTTTCAATTAAAATAAATTAATATATATATTAACATTTAACAATAATGATAATTTATTTAAATATATGCTAACACATATTTAAATGCAATTTCACATATTTAATTTTTCTAACAAATTAAATAAAAGGCTACGACCTTAGCAAATTTAATTGCACAATGAAATTACCAAAATACCCTTTCGCCTAAAAAGACGAAAACAACTTTCTTTCTTCCTAAGTCTTAAATTATCTTCTATGTGTGTGACCCATAGGCTCCTCATCATACCGGTAGTGTATAGTATCGCGATTAACACCAATTAATTGTCTCACGAATACACGGACTAAGATTGGCCCCTAGCAAGGCATCATGGCTACTCGATAGATTCAGATTCAGCAAAGTAGCTATCTGTCAACGATATAATTACCGTACAATTCGATCCTTTTATCATTCGTTATCTTGACGAGACGAAGACATATAAATAGTGTCAACCTTTGGTTACTCTCGATATTATGTATTCAGTTTCTAGACTAATGACCTGTATTATAATCCGGATAGAGCAACAACTCAATCCCACTGTGGCCACAGTTTTAGTGTCATTGCCATATACTGAATTGCGTCGTGAGATAACTTCTCTCGTACCCAGGAGTGATAAATCCTCTGTCTATCCACCATAGTCTTGATACACTCCTTGATACAGCCAATCACCATCGTATTGACAGCTCTGAATAGAATTGCGTTAGGCTAGTGTCAAATTGCACCAATCGGTGCACAAGGCGCTCTGGTGATCTAGGGTCTAAGGATCACATGCACCATCATTCGTTAGAGGATTTGTTCCATAGACACTGGGGTTACCATCCATATGAAATCCTCTGGTGGGTTAGTCCAGTGAACTTGCTGCGGTGTATTCGCCTACAGCAAGCACCTATGTGTTGCACAGGTTGTCACCAAATAACCTTGACAAGCGAGATCAGTCACTGTCTTTCAACAGGGTCGTTCAACACTATGATAGCCTTATCGTGTTATATGTACCCTTACTTCAGAATAATACTGGGGCTACAGACGTTTCTAGAATGGCCATCATATGTGCTCATATGGTTCTCACTATCAAGATTTGAAATACTTAATACCCTCGCCACGGTTCTACCATTCTAGGGACATATATCAATACATATTGCAATAATAATGATTTACGCGATATAGAATAAAATGTCTTTTATTATTGATTAATGAACATTATTACAAAGAGTCAATTCTACAATAATTGATTGGCTCTAGGGCATCTACTCTAACAATCTCCCACTTGCACTATAGCCAATCATTCATGTATTTAATACCAAATGATCTCAAGTGCCTTTCATGCTTCTGCTGCGACAGAGGCTTTGTCAGTGGATCTGCGAGATTGTCGTCAGTATGCACTTTACTAATCTGCACGTCTTTCCTCTCAACTATCTCTCTGATGAGATGGAATCGTCTGAGTATGTGTCTGGACTTCTGATGAGACCGTGGTTCCCTAGCTTGAGCAATTGCTCCATTGTTGTCACAATAGATGTCTATAGGATCAACAATCGTAGGAACCACACCAAGTTCAGTGACGAACTTCTTAATCCAGACTGCCTCCTTGGCCGCATCTGACAATGCAATATACTCAGCCTCCATTGTAGAGTCCGCTACAGTGCTTTGCTTGGAGCTCTTCCAGCTCACTGCACCGCCATTGAGACAAAATACAAACCCTGATTGCGATCGATAATCGTCTTTGTCCGTTTGGAAACTAGCATCACTGTATCCTCTTACAGTGANGCGATTAACACCAATTAATCGTCTCACTAATACACAGACCAAGATTGGCCCCTAGCAAGGCATCATGGCCACCCGATAGATTCGGATTCAGCAAAGTAGCTACCTGTCAACGATATGGTTACCGTACAATTCGATCCTTTCATCATACGTTATCTCGACGAGACGAAGGCATAGAAATAGTGTCAACCTTCGGTTACTCTCGATATTATGTATTCAGTTTCTGGACTAATGACCTGTATTATAATCCGGATAGAGCAACAACTCAATCCCACTATAGCCACAATTTTAGTGTCATTGCCATATACTGAATTGCGCCGTGAGATAACTTCTCCCGTACCCAGGAGTGATGAATCCTCTGTCTATCTACCATAGTCTTGATACACTCTTTGATACAGCCAATCACCACCGTATTGACAGCTCTGAATAGAACTACGTTAGGCTAGTGTCAAACTGCACCAATCGGTGCACAAGGCGCTCCAGTGATCTTAAGTCTAAGGATCACATGCACCACCATTCGTTAGAGGATTTGTTCCATAGAAACTGGAGTTATCATCCATATGAAATCCTCTGGTAGGTCAGTCCAGTGAACTTGTTGCGGTGTATTCGCCTACAGCAAGCACCCATGTATTGCACCAGGTTGTCACCAAACAACTTTGACAAGCGAGATCAGTCACTGCCTTTCGACAGGGTCGTTCAACACTATGATAGCCTTACCGTATTATGTGTGCCTTTACTTCAGAATAATACTAGGGCTACGGACGTTTCTAGAATAGCCACCATATGTGCTCATAGGGTTCTCACTATCAAGATTTGAAACACTTGATACCTTCGTCACGGTTCTACCATTCTAAGGACATATATCAATACAAATTGCAAAAATAATGATTTACGCGATATAGAATAAAATGTCTTTTATTATTGATTAATGAACATTATTACAAAGAGTCAATTCTACAATAATTGATTGGCTCTAAGGCATCTACTCTAACAAAAACCTCCCCAACTCTCCACAATACATTGCATACCGAAGGGTGGTAACCTCCGAGGCTACACAACTCATCCACTCCCCAAAGCCAAACCAACAAGAACATTCAAATCAAAGCATCCACCCAAGGAAGAATGCAACCAGCCGCCCGCCCAACCATATGCCTACCCAAAGAATGAAGCCAAACCTCTTGAAGAGCAAGGTATTAAAAGCCCTCTCCAAAACACACATCACCTCTACACAAATGCCTAGAACCCAAGAAGATAAGATTAGGTAGCCCCAAATTATGAGCATGCCTCTCATTAAATGGGGACTTCTTCACCTTAGAAAGCTCAATTGCCCTCCCCCTTACAATCCGCTTAATCATATTCTCTAATGTTATGACATCAAGGCAATCACGCCCAAGGTGTCTATTATTTCTCTCTCACCAAATGTGGTAAACAATAGCTCCCAAGCAAAGTCTACTAATGGCATACTTGAGCTTCTTAGGTTTCCATCTACAAGATATATGGCTAATATAATCTTGCCAAGGTCGGACCACATACCCCAAATGACACACATCAAGAACTCGACACCAAATGTTTCTAGTGAAGTTACAAGAGAAGAAGAGATGATCCAAGGATTCCATAATACAATTATAAAAACAGCAAGTTTCAATTGAAGTAACTCCATACCTTACAAGTTTGTCTCTCGTTTGCATTCGACCTTTAATGGCAAGTCGTAAGATGAAAGAGTTTCAAATGATACAATACTTGAATTCATTCGTGTAATCGATGCAATAGTCTCAAATGACATAAAGATACAAACGAAAAGATATTATACAACAGTTTTCATGATGAAAGAACGATACACAAAAATAGTGTATGCAACAGAGTGGTGAAAGTAGGGCTTTAAGATATTGACAATTTAAAAGAGTTGATGTATGGATATATGAAAGCAGATAAAGTGTGAACAAATCAAGCTACAGTAAAATAGTTTGTTAAGGTGTACTTTAGTGTGTGTCAAGATAAAACTCTCTAGTAAGTTCCAAATTTCATTTCTCGTTCGGTGAAAATGACAACTCACCCTGAGCCACAATATGGGTCCGTCCATGATTGTAATTGTATGGCGTGATACGCCAATGAGTGAAAAGTGTTTGGTTAAAATATTATTCACTCATACGTAAATGATGCCACCATTCATGTACTTGGCAAATTAGATCATTATCTCTTATCAACGATGATATAATTTATTTTTCTTCCATGTGGTTTTAGTTTATTACGTTTAAGGATAATCATTTCAAATATTTTTTTGGTCATTATCATTTCAAAATACTACTCATTTAGTCCTTTTGACTTAATAACATTTTAATTGACTGTTGCTCACCTTTTAAATTTGTATTGAAATGAAAAAAAAATACCCATCTTTTAAAGTTATTAAAATCGGTATAAAAATAGATATTTAAAAAAATGTGCAATATATAAATTAATATTCGAGCCATTTGTTCTCTTTTACAAGTAACATAGATTGAACCATTTTATTTTCAATGCAGGGAGTTTGTATGATTAATGTTTTTTTTTTTTTTGGTTAATTTTAAATAATCTTTTTTAGCCATTTGTGTGTGATTAAGTTTGATTATAAACAAAATATAATAGGCCGAGATGATGAATAATGGGCTGAAGGCCGCTTAATGGGCTGGGTTGGCCTTTGTTACAACCTTGTAGAAATTTACCCACGGGTCAGTTTTGGCTGTAAAATGAAATGTCCAAGTGTTAATTAATTTTAGGTATTGAATACCATTGATTTAAAAAAACATGCCAAAAACAAATTAATCTAACAGGAAAGAAGTTAATCAAATCTTATTTTTGCATAAAATGGTGGCTTGGAATGAAGAAAGTATTTTTTTTCTTTCAAAATCACTATGACTTCAACTGAATCACTACTTGTTTATCTTGCTTTATTTACACATGCACAAAAACTTATTATTAGTCTTTTAAGGTGGCATTTGAGCTTAGAATTATGATCCTCTCTTTATTTAAGTTTTTATATAAGAAATCGCATATATGTATTTAGTAATTAATATATTATTTTTTTTAGCTTCAAATATATTCCTTGAATACTTTTAATAAATATCTAAGAATCTCAAGGACTTTAATAAAAAAACAAAAGTAGTCTTTTGAGGGAATTATTTCAACATGGGTAAGATAAAAAAATAAATCTTCTCCACACGTATAACTAAAAATAAGTACATTATACAATATCCGTACAAATTGAAGAGAAATTAAATTAGAAAAGGATTTTATTTATATTAATTAAGAGAGAAATACCCATTAATCCCAATTGAAAGTGTTGATGCAAAGATTCACACCAACAAAAAGTACGCAAGATTCTAGATGAACCTACACAAGAGTCTGTATGAAACCCAAAGATTTGATGCAGAATCAAATCTATTGTGCCAAATGAAGAAATCGTAGTCTTTAATTATTAGCTTGTGAAAAACAGTATGACAAATGCTTAATTGTACAATGACAGGAGAAGAAGAATTGAATATACACACTTGAGTTCATAATTTCAATAAGCACTTTGCAGTACTCTTTTTTGTAATGGGATTCAAATGATACAATACCTGAATTCATTCGTGCAATTGATGTCTAGAATCATCACAGTAAAATATAAAAAGTAAAAATAAAAATGATAAACAAAATTTGAAAATCAAAAGCAAACTCTACCCTCTTTCCCATTATGCCTACCAAAAAGAAGAATAATTTATACCAATATAACTATAATAAGATCATTATTATTTGTGAAGATTGATCAAGGAGTTAAATATATATATATTATTATATGTATGCCACCACGTTTCAACATTGAGCATCTGAATACTGGCTCCAATTTTACAGAGCGAGGATCAGTGCCCTCATTAACTGAAGACAGGTAAATAGCTTTCATTGTCCAAGGAAGAGGAACCTCACACACTCGCATTTTGAAGTAGAGCCTGTCTCTTCTGAAGTTAATGTTGGTGGCTCAAAGTGTGTGTTGGCTGATGCCCAAGTAGCTCCTGTATCAGATTTTGGGAAGAATGATACCATTTTTTTAGTTTTGGTTTCAAAATTTCATCAGTTTTTGGGGTTATGGAAGAGAGGAAGAATAGTGTTAGGAGAGTAGTCGACAGAACTCAACCAATGATGGGTTATGCTTTGTCACTNCTCTCTTGGCTACAATATATCATTTAGTTTGCCCGACACGTAAGTTCATGAAGTTCTACTGTCAAAGATGAACCAGATACATATATTAGAATAAAGCAACCAGGGTTCATGCACAGTGACAATTGAAACTTTCTGTAGAATTAGGGCTACTGCAATGAGTTTTGGCTCAGAAAAATAGTAAAGTGCTTTAAAGTAGACCATAAGACATTCATGCTCTAAGAACAGGGAAACTGTGGGAAACAGCATAATATTTGATATTCTCCGATAAAGGCATGATGTGTGTAGAATGTTAAGAACCAGAGAACTCAGTTGTGTCATGGTTGTTAGATTAATGCATTTTGCGCTATCATTAATTTATTTTAAATTATGTAGTTTGAAGAGTGAAGATGAGGTATATTCTTCTTAGTTTACTGAATCTAATGTTGGTAAGTGACTACCTTTTCCACCATGGGCATGGTGAGTACAAATCACAGCATCATATACCCCAGCAGCCAATGCCGCATTTTTTACTGCATTTAGTTCTGCGTCGGTATCAGTAGCAAACATGTTCACAGCTACGACATTCACACCATATGCCTTGGTGTTTGAAATATGCCTGGCCAGATTCGTACAACCAGCTTCAACCAGAGCAACAATCTCATTTAAGCAGGCAGGGTCAAGAGGTTTCCCAGCAACAACTTCAGGCCCACTACCATGCATTTTCAAGGCTCTTATTGTTGCCACAATAACAGCACACTGAGGAGTTAAACCACTATATCGGCACTTAATATTCATGAACTTCTCAGTTCCAATATCAGCACAAAACCTGCTTCAGTGACCACAAAACCACCTGGTCCCACCAGCTTCAGTGCAATCTTGTCAGCCACAATAGAAGAATTTCAATGAGCTATATATGCAAAAGGGCCAGCCTGAACGAGAACAGGAGTTCCTACGAGGGTCTGCATCAAAGTGGGGTTGATGCCATCCTTCATTAGCACAGTCAAAGCGCCGCCGACAGCAAGATCATCAGCACAGTCAAAGCGCCTCCGACGCCAAGATCATCAGCAGTTACTGGACATCAGAAATTGACAACATACATGCAAATTACCTCTGTATGCCATCACGTTTAAACATTGAACATCTGAATACTGACTCCAATTTGACAAAGCGAGGATCAGTGCCCTCATGAAGACAGGTAAAAAGCCAAGTAAAAGGAACCTCACACACTCGCATTTTGAAGTAGAGCCTGTCTCTTCTGAAGTTAATGTTGGTGGCTCAAAGTGTGTGTTGGCTGATGCCCAAGTAGCTCCTGTATCAGATTTTGGGAAGAATGATACAATTATTTTAGTTTTTGGTTTCAAAATTTCATCAGTTTTTGGGGTTATGGAAGAGAGGAAGAATAGTGTTAGGAGAGTAGTCGACAGAACTTAACCAATGGTGGGTTATGCTTTGTCACTAATCTCCCTTCTTTCTGACTAATCCAATAGGCATACATCAATGATGTTTAAACAGAAAGCATATATCAGCATGGTGTTTCTAATTTTCTCATTTACTTTAATATGCAGAGTTGAATGGCTTCCTATAGATGCTGAGAATTTAAAATTTCTGTGACGAAATACAAAACGGCAAAGCAATGAAGGACCAATTCTTTATAGTTCAAAGGCAGAAACTTTATTGAGGCACATATATTGTAACAAGAAAAAACTTTTGCTTGATGAACATAATGGTAGAAGCATGCTAGATGGGGAAATCTAATCAACGAAAACAAGATATAAAGCAACTTATTCAGTTGTGAAATTTAAGTTTTTCACCTACTTAATTTCAGTTGTTCAATACTCTTCTCCACATTCTTCTGCATTTCCTTGGCGGGCTCCATTTCCTCTTCAATCTTCTTCGTCTCTTCCGACCTCGCCAAATGAGTACACGACACAATCTTCAGACGGTTATTCAATAAAAACCTAATGAAACTGAATTTCTCATACTGAAAGAGCTCCAGCAGATTAGTCTCGACTTCCCTGATATCTCCCTCAGCAAGTATCTTTAGAACCTCTTCTGCAAGCTTCTGACACTGCTGTGGGTCAATTTGTTGCTCATAAGCTTGAGAGATTTTCCTTTCAAGCAATAAGCATCTATATCCTCATCCTCATCCTCTTCACCCTCCTCAACCATATCCTCATCACTATCTTTCGAATATTCAACATTCACGTACATATAGTCTTCAAATGCCTCCTCGCAATTAGCAGTAACCTCACTCCAGAGAGACTCAAGCTCGCAATTGGCAGTAATCTCACCCAAGAGAGACTCGAGCTCGCCGGTGGGGTCCACAACAACACCCGGATGTGCCATATTGGATCAATTCAAACCCTAATTGAAAAGAAAGAAAATGTGTAACTAAACCCTAATGAGCAGTGAATGTGATCAACTCAATAAGGAGAAACAAAAATAATAGCAACGAACAATGTAACTATTAAATGAAAACTGGAAACAAAGAGCGGGAAAATTTAGCTGACCCGCCATCCAAAGTTTCAATTTAAGAAAATGGGCTTGAAACTGTTTTTTTTTTTTAATTTAGAGAAACTGATGTGGCACAGTTAGGATCTATTAACCATGTAAAATGGGTTAAAATGAAAAGATTAAAACATATAAGGACAAAAATAATTAATGATAGTTTTTAAAATTTGAAATTTGAAAAAGAGCCCCACCCATTCAACTCGCTTAATCGAAACCAATTAAGGCAAAAATCGATATCTTCAATACCTAAACGCATTCTGTGTAATTTTCAGCAATAACAGTCCACATTCCTGCAAATTTTCACACCCAAATTCAATCCTAAAGCTTCTTCCTTTCTTAAAACCATGGCTGACATTCACAATGAGGAGAAAAATCTAACGCCTCTTCAAATAGTAGAGTCCGGCGGCGCAAGCAGTTCAATGGCTGGTCCGGTGGATCCTCCGATCAATGAAGGTGTTCTAGTAGCGGAGACGACGACGACGGCACAACAAGAGAGAGAACAGGAGCAAAACGGTTCTGAAGAGGAAGAGGAGGCCGGGCAGAATTCAGGCCAGGAAGAGGAGTCCGGCGAGAGTTCAGGTCGCGGAGGAGGAAGCCGCCAAAGAGGAGGAGGCCGCCGAAGAAAAGGTATTTGTACTTGCCGAGACCTAAGATCGCTTAAGCGATCCTTTGTATCACTTAAGCGATTGATGGCTTTTACTCTTGGTCGCTTAAGCTATTTAGGATTGCTTAAGAGTAAAAGCGATGAATCGCTTAAGCGATATAAACGATCGCTTAAGCGATCTTAGATCTGGTAGATGTTGATTCTGCCTCGTACAAGATCTCTGTAATCGCTTAAGCGACCAAGAGTAAAAGTGATCAATCGCTTTTACTCTTGGTCGCTTAAGCGATCTCTTCCGAGGCAAAATCAAATCTGCCCAAATCTATAATCGCTTAAGCGATTTCAGATCGCTTAAGAGTAAAAGCGTCGAATTGCTTAAGCGATATAGAAGATCGCTTAAGCGATCTTAGATTTGGGCAGATGTTGATTCTGCCTCGGAAAAGATCGCTTAAGCGATCTTAAATCGCTTAAGCGACCAAGAGTAAAATCGACGAATCGCTTAAGCAATTTCAGATCGCTTAAGAGATCTTGTATGAGGCAGAATCATCTGCCCATCGCTTAAATGATTCTTCCGGAGCGTATTTTGTTTATATTTGATTTGGTTTAATTTTTTTGCTGATATTTTGTTTATATCGATTGTGCAGATTTTCCGGAGCGTAAACTATAGAGAGTACGGATTTGAGTATGTAAGTGATACGGTACCGTACTTCCCTGTGAGGGTGACAATGAGGTCATGTTGGGATGTTTTAACGAGAATAACAGGGATTTTAGGGACAGTGAGGAATGGTGAAAGGAGATTCAAAGAGACTTGTTTCAGTCATTTTTGGGATATGGACACAAAATGGAAAAAGACATTCTGGGGATCAGGAGTGCATTATATGTTGCTGCACTTATTAAAAAGCAACAAAAAGCACGAAATGTGGTTCGTAGTGGATGGAAATCCACTAAGTTTCGGGATGATGGAATATGCGTTGGTGACTGGCTTAAGATGTGGGGAATTACCAAGTGAGGTTGAGGAAAAAAGAATAAAGGACAGTACGGGAGCCAAAAGGTTGTCTAACAAGGTTTTGGCGGGGAACACGTCTATTAAGGCATAGGAATTAGAGGACAGGTTAAAAAATGGTGAGTTTAACGATTCAGAGATGTTTAAGCTGTGCTTGGTATTGTTCTTACATTCGATCCTAATGGCTAGTGACTCAACAAAAGCTGTTGATATTGATTGGGGGAAGTTTGTAAGCAACTTGAACTTCTTTAATGCTTATCCATGGGGACGGGTATTATTTAAGCGAACCATGGAATCCCTGCAAGCAAAAGACCTAGCGTTAAAGCACTCCCAATGGGCCGAGAAGAATAGAGTGGCCACGTACAATTTGTTTGGCTTCCCATGGGCAATGCAGGTAAATATTAATAGGTTTTTGTTATATTTTTTTAATATATGTGTTTGAATTATGATATGGACTATTTTTTTACAATGTACGCTTAGATGTATGAGGTCATCCCTGTCCTGGCTAAGGCAAGGGGGAGGATTAGGGCTTCGGTTGTGCAACAAACATTTCCTAGGATAGTGCAGTGGCACGACCAGAAGTGTACCCATTGGGATTATGAGCAAATAGAGATTGAAATTCAATCATCTCGGGTGAGATTAAAGGATTAAGCTTTTGAATATGCACTTGCTTTAAAATGTCGCTTAAATCTGATTGATTTTGTTTCTTATTGCAGGGGGTTGTCTATCCCTTCCTCATCGCTACTGGGGGTGAAGCGCAACAGCACTATGTCACATCTTTCCGAACACTGAAGGATCAAAGGGATGAAGGGATAGACCGCTTGACGCGAAAGCTACAAGGAGTCACACATGTGAGGACAGTTGCAGGGCCACTGCTTGAGAATGTGGTTGATGCCGAGGAGGAGGGAAGGGAGGAAGAGGTTCGTATGCCTTAGCAAACCGGTACAACAAGTACCACTTTGCCGAGGCGTCGGGGCTTTGGAGAGTGAGGTGGTTGACCTCATAAACAGTTTGTTTGATAGTTTTACAATAGCTGTTTATGGTAGGTTTGATAAGATGGAAGACCAGTTGAAAAGGGTGGAGGAGAAAGTGGATAAGGTGGCAGAGAAAGTTGTTAGGGTGCAGGAGGAAGTTGGTAGGGTGCAGGAGGAAGTTGGTGGAGTATTGAAGGTGGTTAAACTGCAACCTGGGCTGAAAAGAGAGAGCCGAAAGAGCAAGTTTGTGAAATCACCTTACACCATACTAACACGTGGAATTAAGAGGAAAACAAAGAAACAAATTGAGGAAGAAGCCAAAATTGAGGAGGTTAAAGAGGTTGCTGGAGGAAGTGGGGCAGTTATAATGGAGAAGGTTGAGGCAGGAGGCGAAGGAAGCGGGGACGTACAAATGGAGGGAGGGGGAGGAAGCGGGCAAGCAAAAATGGAGTCCATTGTCGATTTGTATAGGCTAATAGAGGAGGAAAAGAAAAAACCATTCTATGCCTATTACAATGAATCCGGAAGTGATGCCCTTGTAAAGTGTAAAACCAGGGATTATTCTCGAGATTGGTTTGAAAAGATTTTGACGATGGGCAGCTGGTTTCACGACTCGGTGAGTTATTTTCGCTTAATTTTCCTTATTTTTGCTTATGTTTTCTATGAGGTATTGTATACTTATCATGTTGTTTTTATTTGATGCAGCACATCGATGAGGTATTGGCACTGATGAGGCTGCAACAAACCAGCAATGGTGATCTACTGTATCCCGATTGTGCCATCACCGATGTGGCCTTTGGCCGAACGTTGGTACCGACATATCGCAATTTATTGAAAAAGGCCATTGGTACATCTGTAGCAAAAGGAGGCAAGCGAAAACGATCGGGCACAGAAGACTTGGAGTGCGTCCCTAATGATTTTAAGTTTGATGACAGGATGATGCAATATGTAATGGGGGACAAGCCCAAATATGGCCACAGTTGGGCAAAGGTTAAAAGTGTCTACTACATCATCCTGGTCAAGGAAATGCACTGGATAGCAGTTGTCACGCTCTTAGAGGAGAAGTTGCTGAAGATCCTTGACTGCAACCCAACAATTTGTCGAGACAGCCAGTTGGAGGCCGAGTTGGAGCCATTGTCTGTGTTGTTCTGGCGGCTAATACATGACAGCGGGATGTTTGAGCACCTCGGTGATGAAGCATTGACAGGAAAGTGGCCACTCAAGCGCGTTCCCGTCCTAACAAAAGAGTTAAGGTAAATTTTGTATAAAACTTACATAATACAATTGTTCTATAAGCTGATTCTAATGCTAATGTCATCTTCCTATTGCAGTGCTGATTGTGGGGCATATGCCCTGAAATTTATTCAGTTCGACATGACCAACAGCCCGATGGACGGATTGAATGACAAAACAATGACCATCTTTCGAGAGCGCTGGGCTGTTGAGTGCTTCCATGGGGAAATGGATCCGTTTTGAGTGACCACAACCCAATCAAAAGGTTTGAAACTTGTACTTTGAATTTTGTGGTTTATGTGATGTTGATGTTGATACGTGGGTTATGGTGCTGATGCTGCAGGTGTCATGCTTATACAGAGCTTTACCGAAATAGACGGATTCAGTGAACTTTTCAATCTTGCACTCCATAACTTGGGTTTGTGAAGAGAGAAAATTTTACTCTCTGGATATCCCAACTTTCCATTTAACAAATTGGCGCTGAAAAACTATTTGTTTTTTTGTGTTTCATTTAGAAAAGCTGACGTGGCTGCAGGTGTGCCGAATAATTTTGCAGGTTGCTGGCAGACAATGAGAGGGAACTTCTCAAACTAGCTTGGGTTGTTAGAGTAGGTTGCCGAGAAGACATCTACAATCAAGGCTGGTGGCCAGGAGGAGGCATCTGCAATCAAGGCTGCTGCCAAGGCATGGTACCAAACAATGATCTTAGACAGTGATTATACTAAATTTGAAAACTTCTCAAAGTGGCAGCATCTGCAATCAAGGTTGCTGGCAAGGCATGGTACCAAAGAATGATCTCAGACAGTGATTATACCAAATTCCAAAACTTGTCAAAGTAGCTTAGGATTTATTCTGTTTTGGCACTATTATGAATGATTTTAAGTTTAAACTTTCAATTACATTGATGTTTCTTATATTTTGATCTGTGATGGATTCAATTGATATAAATGGCTTCATTTTGCTGCTTATTCTTTTCGGATTTGGGAGAAAAATGAGTGAGGTCGAAATGTATCACAATCACAGTCATTTCAAAATTAGCTCTATAAAGACAGATTATTACATGGCCTAAATATTTGTTGGTGATTCTAGTTTGGTATTAGGTTGTCAAATTGAGGAGAAAGTATAGAATTAATACGTGTTGGTAATTTGAGTTTGTCAAAATTCAGGAGAAAAGATGGAAATGTATATATTGCCTATGATCGCTTAAGCGACTAAGTGTATCGCTTAAGCGAGAAAGGGTTGTTCATACAGGATCGCTTAGGCAACAAAGGGTTATTCATACAGGATCGCTTAAGTGATCATGCACCTGGGCAGATTTGATTCTGCCATTCACAGATATCGCTTAAGCAATATCAACTTTCGCTTAATCGACCATGTGAAAAAACCAAGAATTGCTTAAGCGATATCGCGGATCGCTTAAGCGATCATGCACTTGAGAAGATTTGGATCTGCATACACAGATATCACTTAAGCGATATCTACGATTTCTTAATCGATCGTGTGAAAAAGGCAAGAATCGCTTAAGCGATCATGCATTCGATTCTGCCAATAACATGATCGCTTAAGCGATATCTACGATCGCTTAATCAACCAGGTTAAAAAGAAAAGCATCGCTTAAGCGATATCTACGATCGCTTAAGCGACCCTGCGTAAACAAAGTTCCTTTGACTATTAAACTAAATTGTATTGCTCAAACTCTTAAACATATAGTTCTTTGACGTCAATATGAAACATATAAGGTGTAGTAACCATTATGTCAATGCTAAACATATAGGGTTTACGATTCGTTCAGTGGACCGTGATCATCATTATATTAATATTAAACATATAGCTCTTTGACGTCAGTATGAAATATATAATGTGTAGTAACCATTACATAAATGCTAAACATATAGGGTTTACGATTCGTTCTGTGAACCGTGATCGTCATTATATTAATATTAAACGTATAGTTCTTTGACGTCAGTATGAAACATATAAGGTGTAGTAACCATTACGTCAATGCTAAACATATAGGGTTTACGATTCGTTCTGTGGACCGTGATCGTCATTATATTAATATTAAACATATAGTTCTTTGACGTCAGTGTGAAACATATCAGGTGTAGTAACCATTACATCAATGCTAAACATATGTTATTCTTTTTTGTTTATAACATAAAGGGTGCGTTTGGTTGAACATTTCTATAAATATTACAAATCATATTCCCAAAATTTTTCTTTGTTTAATTATTTAGGAAATTTTAGTTTTTTTTTAATTAATTTTAGACCTATTAAGTGAATTAATTTCATTAATACCCCCTAAAAAAGATTAAAAATTAACAAAAACACCCCCACCACCTAACTTCCCAGATTCTGGCTACCACCGACAGCTACAAACGACCGCTTTTACCTGGTAGCAACAAACTCTTCTCGCAACAAACAAATATGCTCGAACGAACAGATATGGTCACAGTCCGACTATATTGGGTTGCAACGAACAGATCTGGCCATAACTCCGGGCCAGATGCTGAGATTTGAGATCGCTTTTACTTGGTCGTTACGAACTCTGCTCGCAACGAACAAATCTGATTGCAACGAACTGTTGGGAATTTCCTAAATACTAAAATTAATTAAAAAAACACTTAATGGGTCTAAAATTAATTTAAAAAAATACTAAAATTTCCTAAATAATTAAACAAAGAAAAATTTTGGGAATAGGATTTGTATTTATAAAAATGTTAAACCAAACGCACCCTTTATGTTATAAACAAAGAAAAACAACATATGTTTAGCATTGATGTAATGGTTACTACACCTTATATGTTTCATACTGACGTCAAAGAACTATATGTTTAATATTAATATAATGACGATCACGGTCCACTGAACGAATTGTAAACCCTATATGTTTAGCATTGACGTAATGGTTACTACACCTTATATGTTTCATACTGACGTCAAAGAACTATATGTTTAATATTAATATAATGACGATCACGGTCCACTAAACGAATGCTAAACCCTATGTGTTTAGCATTGACGTAATGGTTACTACACCTTATATGTTTCATATTGACGTCAAAGAACTATATGTTTAAGAGTTCGAGCAATAAAATTCAGTTTAATAGTCAAAGGAACTTTGTTTACACAGGGTCGCTTAAGCGATGCTTTTCTTTTTAACCTGGTCGATTAAGCGATCGTAGATATCGCTTAAGCGATCATGTTATTGGCGGAATCGAATGCATGATCACTTAAGCGATAAGTGATATCGCTTAAGCAATTCTTACCTTTTTCACATGGTCGATTAAGCGATCATTGATATCGCTTAAGCGATATCTATGAATGGCAGAATCAAATGTTTCACGTCTTTTTCACATGGTCGATTAAGCAATCGTAGATATCACTTAAGCGATATCTGTGAATGCAGATCCAAATCTGCCCATATCGTAAACTCAATTTCTTGAACCCTAAATGGAATATAGTCGCGATTTCCGGTGATAAGTCATGATTTTCTATCGATTTCTTGAATCCTAAACGGAATCTGCGTGATTTTTGGCGATACAGCCCACATTTCTGATCCAAACTACAAATTTTCACACCAAATTCAATCCAAAACCATGGCTGACACTCACAATGACGAGGACAACCCAACGTCAGTTCAATGGCTGCTCCGGTGGATCATCCGATCAGCGAAGGTGGTTGACAGGGAGAGGAGACGCTGGCGGCACAAGAACAGAGGGAAGAATCATCAAACGGTTCTGAAGACAAGGAGTCAAGTGATAATTCAGGCCAAGAGGAGGATTCCGACAAGAATTCAGGGCAGGAGGAGTCTTCCAAGGATTCAGGCGACGCGGAGGAGGCCGGCGAGAACAAGCAGGCAGTCGAAGCAAGGGTACGTTCTGAACTGTCGCTTAAGCAATCATTTGTATCGCTTAAGCGATTAACCTCTTTTATCGCTTAAGCGATCATTTGTATCACTTAAGCAATTAACCTATTTTACTCCATCTGCCCAGATATAAGATCGCTTAAGTGATTCTTTATATCGCTTAAGCGATTGATTAAGTTGACTCTTGGTCACTTAAGCGATTTCAGATCGCTTAAGCGATCTTTTCAAGGCAGAATCATAGATATAAGATCGCTTAAGTGATCGTTTGTGTCGCTTAAGAGATTCTTTCAGTTTACTCTTGGTCGTTTAAGCGATTTCAAATCGCTTAAGCAATCTTGCATGAGGCAGAGTCAAGATCTCTCAAGCGATCTGAAATCGCTTAACTGACCACAGTGGTAATTTTTTGTTGCTAATATTTTGTTTATTAGTTGTTTTGGTTTATTTTTGTTGCTGACATTTGTTTATATCGATTGTGCAGATTGTGCAGACCGTAAACATCACAGACTACGAGTTGGACCTTATAAGCGATAAGGTGCCCTACTTCCCTGCAAGGGTGACAATCATGTCAAGTTGGGAAGTTTTTGACAGAATATAGGACATTTTAGATGGAATTATGTATGGTAAAAGAGATTTCAGTCGCACTTATTTCGGTCGGTTTTTAGGACTCGGAAATCATTGGAAAAAGGCATTTTGGGGGCAAGGAGTGCATTACATGTTGCTGCACTCAGTAAGATGCAATAAAAAAAAAAATGTGGTTTGTGGTGGGCGAAAAGCCATTACGTTTTGGCATGATGGGCTTAAGCGATCATAGATCTGGGAAGATTCATTCTGCCTTGGCCAAGATCGCTTAAGCGATTTGAGATCGCTTAAGCGATCAAGAGTGTTTTACGAAAATCGCATAAGCGATACAAATGGATAGCTTAAGCGACCAGAAGTAAAAGCAATGAATCGCTTAAGCGATACATGAGATCGCCTAAGCGATCATAGATCTGGGCAGATTCATTCTGCCTTGGCCAAGATCGCTTAAGCGATCAAGAGTGTTTTACGAAAATCGCTTAAGCAATACAAGTGGATAGCTTAAGTGATTTTCGATCTGGGCATCTGCCGCTAGCTAGATCTCTTAAGCGATTACCGATCGCTTAAGCGAGCAAGAGGAAAAGCAAAGAATCACTTAAGTGTTCCTATGTATTTGGATATTATTTATTGTATTTCAGAGCATCGATTTAGCGATTAACGCTATGCTAAACATATAGGGTTTATAATTCATTCAGTGAACTATGACCGTTATTATATTTATATTAAACATATAGTTCTTTTATGTCAGTATGAAACATATAAAGTGTAGAATGTTTATGTCTATGCTAAACATATAGGGTTTACGATTCGTTCAGTGGACTATGACTGTTATTATATTTATATTAAACATATAGTTCTTTTACGTCAGTATGAAACATATAAAGTGTAGAATGTTTATGTCTATGCTAAACATATAGGGTTTACGATTCGTTCAGTGGACTATGACCGTTATTATATTTATATTAAGTAATGTGTTCTGAGGCGACCTGGGATTTGACAGCATATCGTCCACATAGACTTTCATTGTCTTCCCGATTGGTCAGAGAAACATTCGGTTGACCAACCTCTAATAGGTCGCGCCGCATTCTTGAGAACGAAGGGCATAACTTTGTAACAGTATAGCCCCCGGTCCGTAATGAAAGACGTATGTTCATTCGGCCCATACATCGGCCCATAAATCAGCCCTCCTTCTAGCGCCAAACTGTGATGCGTGATTTTAGACACCAACCAACTGACACGTGCACCAACGTTGATTGATCAATAAGTACACGTGATTGAGAATAAAAGGAAATAAATGAATGAGAGCTTTTAAAGTGGTTCGGATGCTAAGGTAGCAAATCCTACATCACTGATTTGTATTAATATGGTGGGTCAGGTCGCTAAAGCGGACTGACTTACAAATGATTGAAAAGTAAAATGCAGAGCCTTTTTGAGAGAGAGATTAAATGTCAAAATGATCGAATCCCCTTAATGAAGGGTCTTTCTTCTTTATACCCCAGCCGAATGGTGTATCATCATTAAATCCTTGGTTGGTGTGATTGTCATAACATAATCAGGCTTTACGTCCCATTACCCACTTCCCAGCTGATTTACGCGATTTGGAGTAGGTAAGCGGACAGTGGGAGCTCCAGGGTGCATGGCAGGCCTGACGGCGCTTACCATTCTGACGGGAGCAGGCCACGTCTCGTCACGTGACTCCATGTCAACCCTTTATTTCCCGGGCATAACAATCACCACCCAAAATCACCAACAAAACACACACTACCAAAATTATGTTACAAGACAAATCAAACAGAAGAAAGAAAATAAGAAATAAACTTTGATCTTTACTAACAAAACCAGATTTTTGAAGGGTATGTTGTTATGTTTTTTTTCAACTTTTCAATAATATGTTAATCCAAAGCTATAATATTGTTAGATAATACAATCTTAAATCAAAATGACAGCATATAATATAATATCACGGCCACAACAGGGCAATAAGGAAAATAGATATCATTTTGAAGGTCACAACCAAAATTACAGCATGCAAATTTTCCCGAAATCAAAACCAATAACCCATAAAGCCCTAATCATACAAATTTCATAACCCCAAAAGCCATATTAAATCAAATGACAACATTCCATACAGCAGCCAAGAATAAACAGATCGACAAACAAATTAAAGAAACAAATTGAAGAAGACTGAAATACCTTTAGGATAGAGGACTGACAAAGCATGGCTGCCATCCCAAGCTTCGATTTAAGAAAATGGCCTTGAAACTGTTTTTCATTTTTTTTATTAAAGAAGATGAGTGGCATAGTTAGGATTAACTAAATACGAAAATGGGTTAAAATGAAAGATTGAAACATATGGGGCCAAATCAGAAATAATAAAAGTTTTTAAAATTTGAAATTTCTCAAAACAGGCCCCACTAACTATTCACCTCGCTTAATCGAAATTCATCAGGGCAAAAAGCGATTTCTTGAACCAATGGGAGACAGTGCGATTTCCGATCGAACCCGCAATTCACACCATATTCAATCGTAAACTCAATTTCTTGAACCCTAAACAGAATATAGTCATGATTTCCGGTGAAAGTCACGATTTTCGATCGATTTCTTGAACCCTAAATGGAATCTGCGCGATTTTTGGCGATACAACCCCAATTTCCGATCGAAACTACAATTTTGACACCAATTCAACAAAACCATGGTTGACACTCACATGACGAGGAAAACCCAACTCCACTTCGAATCCTAGATTCTGGTGGCGCAAGCAGTTCAATGGTGCTCCTGTGGATCACGATCAGTGAAGGTGGTCCACAGGCAGAGGAGACGTCGGCAGCACAAAAGAACAGGGAAGAATCGGCAAACGGTTATGAAGGCGAGGAGTCAGGTGAGAATTCAGGCCAAGAGGAGGATCCAGCGAGAATTCAGGCTAGGAGAGTCTTCCGAGGATTCAGGCGACGAGAAGGAGGTCAGCGGAACGAGGCGGCGGCAAAGAAAAGGTACGTTCTGAACTGTATTGCTTAAGCGATTAATCCTCTTTACTCATGGTCGCATCACTGCCCAGATCTAAGATCGCTTAAGCGATCCTTTATGCTTAAGCGATTGATTCAGTGACTCTGGTCGCTTAAGCGATTTCAATCTTTTCGACGCAGAATCATAGATATAAGATATTATGCGATCTTTTGTGTCGCTTCAGAAAATCTTTTAGTCTACTCGTGGTCGCTTAAGCGATTGCAGAGCGTTAAGCGATCTTGCACAAGGCAGAGTCAAGATATCGCTTAAGCGACCACATGGTAATTTTTTGCTGCTAATATTTTGTTATTAGTTGTTTTAGTTATTTTTGTTCTGACATTTTTTATATCGATTGTGCAGATTGTGCGGACCGTAAACTATACAGACTATGAGTTGGACTTATAAGCGATAAGTGCATACTTCCCTGCAAGGGTGATGGTAAGGTCAAGTTGGAAGTTTTGATAGAATCAGGCATTTTAGATGGAATATGCATGGTAGAAGAGATTTCTGTCGCACTTGTTTCGGTAGGTTTTTAGGACTCGAAAATCATTGGAAAAAGGCATTTTGGGGGCAGGGAGTGCATACATATTGCTACACTCAGTAAATGCAATAAAAAAGATGTGGTTTGTGGTGGGCGGAAAGCCACTACATTTGGCATGATGGAATATGCCCTAGTGACGGGCTTAGGATGTGGGGAAGTGCGAATAAGAAGGCAGAGGCAGTAAGGAACAGGGGGAGCCAAAAGTTTTATAATAAGGTTTTGCAGGGGGATAGTCTATTACAGCACAGGTATTAGAGAATAGGCTAGAAACAGTTGAATTTACTGATACAGAGAAGATAAAGTGTGCTGGTTTGTTTTCACATTCGATCTTATTGGCTGGTGACTCAACAAAAGCTGTTGAGAAAGATTGGTTGTTGTTTGCAAGCAACTTGAAGTTCTTTATTCTAATCCGTGGGGACTGAATCATATGAGCGAACCATCAACAGCCTAAAAGTAGACATGGCGTTAAAGCAGTCCCAATGGGAGGGGAAGGATAAACCAAGCACGTACAATTTGTTTGGCTCCATGGGCAATACAGGTAATATTAATAGCTTTTTGTTATATTTTTTGTAACATATATGTTGTGAATTATGATATGGACTGGTTTTTTACAATATAGGCTGGATGTACGAGGTCATCCGTCTTTGCTAAGAGGGGGGGGGGGGGGGAGGGGGGAGAGGAGCAACAGTTTGGATGTGCAGCAGCAATTTCCTAGGATATTGCGGCGGCATGTCTAGAGGTACACCCATTGGATTATGAGCAAATAGATGTTAAGATTCGAGCGGCTGGGGTAAGATTAAAGGACTAAGCTTTTGAATATGCAGTTGCTTTAAAATGTCGCTCAATGATTGATTTTGTTCTTATTGCAGGGAGTCGTCCGTCCCTTCTCACCGCTACTGGGGCTGAAGTGGAAGAGGACTATGTCAAATCTTTCAAAGCACTAGAGGATGCAAGGGATGAACAGATAGACTGCCTGATGCGGGACCTAAAAGGGGTCACGCATGTGATGGCAGTTGTTGGGCCACTGCTTCACACGTGGTTGATGTCGAGGATGATGAAGCTCCAATCGATCGGAGGTGAGGAGGAAGAAGAGAAGAGGGAGAAGAGGTTCGATGCCTCAGCAAACGGTACAACAGTACCGCTTTGTCGAGCAATCGAGTCGGGAGAATGAGGTGTTGATCTAAAACGGCTTGTTTGAGGTTCAATAGCCGTTTATGCAAGTTTGACAAGATGGAAGAGTGCATGAAAAGGGGGGGAGAGAAAGTGGGTAAGGGAGAGAAGTTGGTACAGTGGAAGAGGAAGTTGGTATAATGGAGGAGGAAGTTGGTGGAGAATTAAAGGCTGTTGAAGTGCAAACTGGCTTGAAAAGAGAGAGCGGAAGAGCAAGTTGTGAAATCACCTACATGGTATTGACAAGTAAAGAAGAAGAAAATAAGAAATAATGGAGGAAGAACCAGAAAAATGAGAAGGTTGGTGGAGGAAGTGGGGCGGTGGTGATAATGGAGGAGGGCGAGGTGGGAGGCGAAGGAAGCGGGGATGTAAATAGAGGAAGCGGGAGGGAGGGGCAAGGGAAAATGGACTCAAATGTCGATTTGTATAGGCCATAGAGGAAAAGAGAAAACTCTTTAGCCTATTACAATCGATCAAGAAGTAATGGCCATATAAAGTGTAAGACGGGGATTATCCTCGGGAATGGTTTTAGTAGTTGTTGACGATGGGCACGTGGCTTGAGGACTCGGTGGTTATTTTTGTTAATTTTCCTTATTTTTGCCTATGTTTTCCATACTTATCTTTGTTGTTTTATTTGATGCAGCACATCGATGAGATATTGGCACTGATGAGGCTACGCAGACTACTGATGGTGATGTTGTATCCCAACTGTGCCATCACCGATGTGGCGTTTGGCCAAAGGCTTGTTTGGCATATCGTACTTTAATTAAAAATGCCGTTGCTAGTGGTGCAGCAAAAGGACCGAAGCGAAAAAGATTGGCCCAGTACAGTTGGATACATCCCTGATGATTTTCATTTTGATGACAGAATTATTACTACATCATCCTTGTCAAACAGATGCACATGGATAGCAATTGTTGCATCTAGAGGAGGGGTTGCTAAAGATCCTTGACTGCAACCCCACTATTTGTCGAGACAAGCAATGGAGGTGGAGTTAGAGCCATGTCCAGGTTGTTCCCGCAGTTGTTGCATGTAGCGGATGTTTGGGCACTTGGGTGATCAAGTACTAACGAAAAGTGGCCAATTAAGCGCTCTACCGACCCATAAAGAGGCAAGGTAAATTTATATAAAAACTAACTTACATAATCAATGTTCTATAAGTTTTCTAATGCTAATGTCTTCTCTATTGTGTGCTGAATGTGGGGCATATGCCCTGAAATTTATTGAGTTCGACATGACAATAGCCCGATGGAGGGTTGAATGACGAAACAATGAGATACTATCGGGAGGGCTGGGTGTGTCGACTGCTTCCATGGGCAGATGGATCCGTTTTGAGTGAGACAGAACCTAATAAAAAGGTATGAAAGTTGGACTTGAATTTTTAGTTTATGTGATGTTGATGTTGATACTTGGGTTTGGTGCTAATGCTGCAGGTGTCATGCTTATATGGAGCTTTATCGAAAGAGACAGACTGAGTAAATTCTCACCTAACCACTCTATAACTTTTTTATGTGTTTTTTTTTTATTTACAAAAGTTGACGTGTCGCAGGTGTGTGCCAGATAATTTTACAGGGTCCTGGCAAACAATGAGAGGAAACTTCTCAAGGCTGGTTGGCAAAAAGGGGCATCTGCAATAAAGGCTGCTGGGAAGGCATGGTACCAAACAATGATCTCAGACAGGTATAGTAAACAGAATTCGAAAACTTCTCAAAGGCTGGTTGGCAGGAGGAGGCATCTGTAATAAAGGGATTGTGCAAAGGTGTTAGTGACATTAACTCTTTGGCATCAAAAAGTAAATTAAAGGTATTGTATAGGAAATGTGAAAGATTTATTATGTATGGTGTGATCATTGTCAGAAATTGGATCTGACATTGGGAGATATTTTGTTTGTCCATATAAGATATCTCATTAGCAGTTTGAATTTACTATGTATGGTGTGATCATTGCTGCACACCAAGTGGTAATGGTTTTTTAGCGTTTTGTTTCATTTTGTGTATCACTACAACGTGTGATGTACTGGTGTGATTATTTGATTCACCACAATTGGGGGTAAGGTAGCTTGTCCAAATATTCGATATTTGCCGCATCCCATGCCTATTTTTTATTTTGTGTTTCGATAAACAGGTTACATTGATGTCTCTATATTTGATTTGTGATGAATTAGATTGATATAAATACTAATTTTGCGATACAAATTCTTTTCGGATTTGGGGGGAAAAAAGTGATGTACAAATGTTTCCCATACACGTCATTTCGAAATTAATTAACTTAGACAGGCATGGTACCAAACAATTAGTATAGACCCACCAATATATCTCTTAACGACCAAGACTTTCCAAAATGATGCTTAAGCGATCTCAAATTGCTTAAGTGACCAGAGTCTATTAGAGCATCGCTTAAGCGATACATATGATCGCTTAACGATTACCTCATGGGCAGTTATTCTGCCTCGAAAAATATCGCTTAAGTGATCCCAAATCGCTTAAGTGACAGAGACTCGTTTAGGAAGAATCGCTTAAGCGATCATAGATCTGGCGATATATTCTGTCTCGGATAAAATCGCTTAAGCGACCAAGAGGATTTTAAAAATCGCTTTAAGTGATATAAATGGATTGCTTAAAAGATCATAGATCTGGGCAAATTCATTCTGCCTTAGCCAAGATCGCTTAAGCGATTAAGGGTCTTTTACGAAACTTACTTAAGCGATACAAATGGATAGCTTAAGCGATTTTCGATCTGGGCATCTGCCACAGGCTAGATCGCTTAAGCGATACCAATCGTTTAAGCGACCAGGGGTAAAAGCGAAGAATCGTTAAGCGATATAGACGGATTGCTTAATCGACCAGAGTATAAAGCAAAAACTCCTTAGCGTACCGACGGATCTCTAAACAACTGTGTAAATACAGAGGATGCTAAGTGATACTATGTATTCGGATATTATTTATTGTATTTAGAGCATCGGTTAACCGATTACGCGTATGCTAAACATATAGGGTTTGCAAGGTGTTCAATGGACTATGACCTTTATTATAGATTAAACATTAGTTTTTACGTAGTGAAACAGTAAGTGTGATGTGTTTACGTACAGCTCAAGTTATGGCAGAAATACTGAAGCACGTCCAAAGACGTTTTTCTTCAGTTCCCAGCGTACTTTTCACGACTTCAAGCCAAGTTTTCACCCTTGTCCAGTCAGAATTAGGAAACACCCAAAACATGAAAGTTGTAGCTCTTCTTCTTAGAATTCCAAAGCTTCTAAATTCAGGTCATTCTGAGTTTCCAAACTCAAGTTACACAATTTACGCTCAAAACTGTCATTTATGCTAAAAATCATCGTTTAGGCCTACAAAAACAAATTAATAGAATTAGGTAGCAATTATGGCCCAATTTGTATGAAAAGTATCCTAAATCCTATCAAAATTCAATGCAAAATCATAGTATAAAATATGCTTATCACCCTCATAAGTGCTTGGTTTTCAACCTTATCGTACAAGTCCCTCCGAAGTGATCCAGTTCCCACCTCTACAGGAACCATCGCTTCGCAGCCATAGGCTAGCGAAAAAGGGGTCTCTGAGGTGGAAGTTCTTGGAGTTGTTCTGTACGCCCATAAGACTTCGGGGAGGTCGTCAGCCCAATTTCCCTTGGCCGCCCCGAGCTTAGCTTTTAGGGTATGCTTGATGGTCTTGTTGACTGCTTCAACTTGGCCATTTGCTTGCGGTCTGGCGACTGAGGCGAATTTTTTATGGATGCCCAGCTCGTCGCAGAATTGTTTGAACTCCTCGTTATCGAATTGCTTTCCGTTGTCCAAGATGAGGGTGTGAGGAATTCCGTAGCGGCACACTATGTTTTTGAAAACGAAGTCTTTTAGCTTTTTGGTCGTGATCGTGGCCAGCGGTTTGGCTTTCACCCATTTTGTGAAATAATCTACCGCGACCACAGCATACTTGACCCCTCCCTTTCCAACTGGCATGGGACCGATAAGGTCGATCCCCCATATGGAAAATGGCCAGGGGCTAGACATTGTTATCAGCTCGTGCAAGGGGGCTCGCGGAATGTTCGCGAACAGCTGGCACTTGTCACATTTTTTGACAAAATTGTGCGTATCTTCCTGGATCCGGGGCCAATAATATCCCTGGCGAACAACTTTGCTCGCGAGAGATCGAGCGGCTGTGTGATTACCTCAGATTCCTTCGTGAATTTCCCTCATGATGTAGTCTGCTTCCTCACTGGTTACACATCAGAGGAGAGGGGCACTGAATCCTCTCCTGTACAGCTGGTCCCCGATGAGTGTGTAACGAGCAGATCTTGCTCGCAGGACCCTTGCCTCAACCTTGTCGTCTGGCAAAGTCCTATCCTTGAGGTACTGGATGATGGGAGTCATCCAGGAATCCGGTTGAGTCATGTTAACGGCCTGTTCAGTTGAGCTAATAGTTGGAGCATCCACGAAACGAACAGGAATGTTGTCTGGAGCCTCTGAGTCTAACGACGAGGCTATCTTTGCTAGAGCGTCCGCTATAGAATTGTTATCTCTGGGGATCTGAGTGATTTCGAAGTGCTTAAACGACCCTAGAGCGGTCTTGGCCTCCTTTAGATAGCGGACCATGTTCTCTTCTTTAGCTTGGTACTCCCCTAGAATTTGGTTGACGACCAGCATGGAGTCACTGCAAATGCTGATCGCGGTTGCACCCATTTCTTTGGCAAGTCGCAACCCGGCGAGCAGGGCTTCATACTCTGCCTCATTGTTGGTCGCCTTAAACTCGAACCGGAGAATACCATGAATTCGAGCCCCTTCAGGGCTTACAAGGAGAAGACCCGCACCGGCCCTTTTCCTGTTCGATGACCCGTCAACGTAGAGGTTCCAAGTTGACAGGTTCTGAATACTTTCTCGCATGACCTCGCTGGGCTGTTACTCGCTCGGGAGATAGGAAAATTCTGAGATGAAGTCTGCAACAGCTTGCCCTTTAATGGTTGATCTGGGCTTGTACTTCAGGTCAAATTGGCTCAGTTCCATGGCCCATTTGAGCAGCTTACCTGAGGCTTTTGGTTTCTGGAGGACTTGCCTGAGGGGGTAGTTAGTCATTACGTTAATTGTGTGGGCATGGAAGTAAGGTCGCAGCTTTCTGGACGCGATCAGCAGAGCAAAGGCTAGTCGCTCCATTTCTGGATACCGCCTCTCGGTATCCGATAAACGCTTGCTTGCATAATAGACTGGCCACTGCGCCTTTTCCTCTTCCCGCACTAAACCTGCACTGACCACGAACTGAGAGACGGACAGGTAGATGAGCAGGATTTCCTGTGGAAGAGGCTTAGAGAGGAGAGGTGGTTTCCCCAGGTGTTCTTTTATACTCTGGAATGCTTGTTCGCATTCGGGAGTTCACTCGAATTTCTAGTTCGCCTTCAGAACATTAAAGAATGGTAAGCAGCGGTCTATTAGCCTTGATATGAAGCGACTAAGCGTCGCTATTCTATGCCCCGCTGATTAACCATATACCCAAGGAACTTTCCCGATGACACCCCGAACGAACACTTGAGAGGGTTTAGCTTCATTCTGTAGAGTCGGAGAATGTCAAACATCTCAGCGAGATGCGTAATGTGTTCTGAGGCGACCTGGGATTTGACCAGCATATCGTCCACATAGACTTCCATTGTCTTCCCGATCTGGTCAGAGAACATTCGGTTGACCAACCTCTAATAGGTCGCGCCCGCATTCTTGAGACCGAAGGGCATAACTTTGTAACAGTATAGCCCCCGGTCCGTAATGAAAGACGTATGCTTCTCATCCGGCCCATACATCCGGCCCATAAATCAGCCCTCCTTCTAGCGCCAAACTGTTGATGCGTGATTTTAGACACCAACCAACTGACACGTGCACAACGTTGATTGATCAATAAGTACACGTGATTGAGAATAAAAAGGAAATAAATGCAATGAGAGCTTTTAAAGTGGTTCGGATGCTAAGGTAGCAAATCCTACATCCACTGATTTGTATTAATATGGTGGGTCAGGTCGCTAAAGCGGACTGACTTACAAATGATTGAAAAGTAAAAATACAGAGCCCTTTTTGAGAGAGAGAAAGAGTAGAGTAAATGTCAAAATGATCGAATCCCCTTAATGAAGGGGTCTTCTTCTTCTTATACCCAGCCGAATGCGTGTAATCATCATTAAATCCTTGGGTTGGTGTGATTGTCAGAACATAATCATGCTTTACGTCCCATTACCCACTTCCCAAGCTGATTTTACGCGATTTGGAGCAGGTAAGCGGACATGTGGGAGCTCCAGGGTGCATGGCAAGCCTGACGTGCGCTTACCATTTTGACGAGAGCAGGCCACGTCTCGTCACGTGACTCCATGTCAACCCTTTATTTCCCGAGCATAACAGAAGTCCCCTAGTTTTTAAGGTTTGAGGATCGAACTTTGGAAACTAAGTCATGCCGTGATTGGAGGTTTTGGTTGTTTCGACCTGAATGGAAAAAGCTCGGGACAGGACCTTATGCGAACACGACCTCGCGCAATTCTTTGCCCAAACGACCTGACAACCATCATTCTAACGACCTGGGTGTTAGGTAACGACCCGGTTGTGCAGCGGAAAACAAAAAATTTACAACCACGGATCGTTCCTTAGAACCCAAAATCAAGGCACAGATTTTACAGTTTATGCAAAATATAAGAATCTGCAGAAAAATAAATCCAAAGGTTTGAGAAACCATACCCACGTTGGAGGCTCCACCAATGTTGTCTCTGAANTATGTTACAAGACAAATCAAACAGAAGAAAGAAAATAAAGAAAATAAACTTTGATCTCTACTAACAAAACCAGATATTTTGAAGGGTATGTTTGTTTATGTTTTTCTTTTCAACTTTTCAATAATATTGTTAATCCAAAGCTATAATATTGTTAGATAATCCAAATCTTTAAATCAAAATGACAGCATATAATATAATATCCACGGCCACCAACAGGGCAATAAGGAAAATAGATATCATTTTGAAGGTCACAACCAAAATTACAGCATGCAAATTTTCCCGAAATCAAAACCAATAACCCATAAAGCCCTAATTCATACAAATTTCATAACCCCAAAAGCCATATTTAAATCAAATGACAACATTCCATACAGCAGCCAAGAATAAACAGATCGACAAACAAATTAAAGAAACAAATTGAAGAAGACTGAAATACCTTTTAGGATAGAGGACTGACAAAGCATGGCTGCCCATCCCAAGCTTCGATTTAAGAAAATGGCCTTGAAACTGTTTTTCATTTTTTTTTATTTAAAGAAGATGACGTGGCATAGTTAGGATTAACTAAATACGTAAAATGGGTTAAAATGAAAAGATTGAAACATATGTGGGCCAAATCAGAAATAATAAAAGTTTTTAAAATTTGAAATTTCTCAAAACAGGCCCCACTAACTATTCACCTCGCTTAATCGAAATTCATCAGGGCAAAAAGCGATTTCTTGAACCAATGGGAGACAGTGCGATTTCCGATCGAACCCGCAAATTTCCACACCATATTCAATCGTAAACTCAATTTCTTGAACCCTAAACAGAATATAGTCATGATTTCCGGTGAAAGTCACGATTTTCGATCGATTTCTTGAACCCTAAATGGAATCTGCGCGATTTTTGGCGATACAACCCACATTTCCGATCGAAACTACAAATTTTGACACCAAATTCAATCCAAAACCATGGTTGACACTCACAATGACGAGGAAAACCCAACTCCACTTCGAATCCTAGATTCTGGTGGCGCAAGCAGTTCAATGGTTGCTCCTGTGGATCATCCGATCAGTGAAGGTGGTCCACAGGCAGAGGAGACGTCGGCAGCACAAGAACAGAGGGAAGAATCGGCAAACGGTTATGAAGGCGAGGAGTCAGGTGAGAATTCAGGCCAAGAGGAGGATTCCAGCGAGAATTCAGGCTAGGAGAGTCTTCCGAGGATTCAGGCGACGAGAAGGAGGTCAGCGAGAACGAGGCGGCCGGCAAAGAAAAGGTACGTTCTGAACTGTATTGCTTAAGCGATTAACCTCTTTTACTCATGGTCGCATCATCTGCCCAGATCTAAGATCGCTTAAGCGATCCTTTATATCGCTTAAGCGATTGATTCAGTTGACTCTTGGTCGCTTAAGCGATTTCAATCTTTTCGACGCAGAATCATAGATATAAGATCACTTATGCGATCTTTTGTGTCGCTTCAGAAATTCTTTTAGTCTACTCGTGGTCGCTTAAGCGATTGCAGATCGCTTAAGCGATCTTGCACAAGGCAGAGTCAAGATATCGCTTAAGCGACCACAGTGGTAATTTTTTGCTGCTAATATTTTGTTTATTAGTTGTTTTAGTTTATTTTTGTTGCTGACATTTTATTTATATCGATTGTGCAGATTGTGCGGACCGTAAACTATACAGACTATGAGTTGGACCTTATAAGCGATAATGTGCCATACTTCCCTGCAAGGGTGATGGTAAGGTCAAGTTGGGAAGTTTTTGATAGAATACAGGACATTTTAGATGGAATTATGCATGGTAGAAGAGATTTCTGTCGCACTTGTTTCGGTAGGTTTTTAGGACTCGAAAATCATTGGAAAAAGGCATTTTGGGGGCAGGGAGTGCATTACATATTGCTACACTCAGTAAAATGCAATAAAAAAAAGAAATGTGGTTTGTGGTGGGCGGAAAGCCACTACATTTTGGCATGATGGAATATGCCCTAGTGACGGGCTTAGGATGTGGGGAAGTGCCAGATAAGAAGGCAGAGGCAGTAAGGAACAGTCGGGGAGCCAAACAGTTTTATAATAAGGTTTTGCAGGGGGATAAGTCTATTACAGCACAGGTATTAGAGAATAGGCTAGAAACAGTTGAATTTACTGATACAGAGAAGATAAAAGTGTGCTTGGTTTTGTTTTCACATTCGATCTTATTGGCTGGTGACTCAACAAAAGCTGTTGAGAAAGATTGGTTGTTGTTTGCAAGCAACTTGAAGTTCTTTAATTCTAATCCGTGGGGACTGAAATCATATGAGCGAACCATCAACAGCCTAAAAAAAGTAGACATGGCGTTAAAGCAGTCCCAATGGGAGGGGAAGGATAAACCAAGCACGTACAATTTGTTTGGCTTCCCATGGGCAATACAGGTAAATATTAATAGCTTTTTGTTATATTTTTTGTAACATATATGTTTGAATTATGATATGGACTGGTTTTTTACAATATAGGCTTGGATGTACGAGGTCATCCCTGTCTTTGCTAAGCGGGGGGGGGGGGGGGAGGGGGGAGAGGAGCAACAGTTTGGATGTGCAGCAGCAATTTCCTAGGATATTGCGGCGGCATGTCTAGAGGTACACCCATTCGGATTATGAGCAAATAGATGTTAAGATTCGAGCGGCTGGGGTAAGATTAAAGGACTAAGCTTTTGAATATGCAGTTGCTTTAAAATGTCGCTTCAATCTGATTGATTTTGTTTCTTATTGCAGGGAGTCGTCCGTCCCTTTCTCACCGCTACTGGGGCTGAAGTGGAAGAGGACTATGTCAAATCTTTCAAAGCACTAGAGGATGCAAGGGATGAACAGATAGACTGCCTGATGCGGGACCTAAAAGGGGTCACGCATGTGATGGCAGTTGTTGGGCCACTGCTTCACAACGTGGTTGATGTCGAGGATGATGAAGCTCCAATCGATCGGAGGTCCGAGGAGGAAGAAGAGAAGAGGGAGGAAGAGGTTCGTATGCCTCAGCAAACCGGTACAACAAGTACCGCTTTGTCGAGACATCGACGTCGGGAGAATGAGGTTGTTGACCTCATAAACGGCTTGTTTGAGAGTTTTACAATAGCCGTTTATGCAAGGTTTGACAAGATGGAAGAGTGCATGAAAAGGGTGGAGGAGAAAGTGGATAAGCTGGGAGAGAAAGTTGGTACAGTGGAAGAGGAAGTTGGTATAATGGAGGAGGAAGTTGGTGGAGAATTAAAGGCTGTTGAAGTGCAAACTGGCTTGAAAAGAGAGAGCCGGAAGAGCAAGTTTGTGAAATCACCTTACATGGTATTGACACAAGTAAAGAAGAAGAAAATTAAGAAATAAATGGAGGAAGAACCAGAAATTGAGAAGGTTGGTGGAGGAAGTGGGGCGGTGATAATGGAGGAGGGCGAGGTGGGAGGCGAAGGAAGCGGGGATGTAAAAATAGAGGAAGCGGGAGGGAGTGGGCAAGGGAAATTGGACTCAAATGTCGATTTGTATAGGCCAATAGAGGAAAAGAGAAAACTCTTCTATGCCTATTACAATCGATCAAGAAGTAATGGCCATATAAAGTGTAAGACAGGGGATTATCCTCGGGAATGGTTTTAGTAGTTGTTGACGATGGGCACGTGGCTTGAGGACTCGGTGAGTTATTTTTGCTTAATTTTCCTTATTTTTGCCTATGTTTTCCATACTTATCTTGTTGTTTTTATTTGATGCAGCACATCGATGAGATATTGGCACTGATGAGGCTACGACAGACTACTGATGGTGATCTGTTGTATCTCGACTGTGCCATCACTGATGTGGCGTTTGGCCAAAGGCTTGTTTCGGCATATCGTACTTTAATTAAAAATGCCGTTGCTAGTGGTGCAGCAAAAGGACCGAAGCGAAAAAGATTGGCCCCAGTACAGTTGGACTACATCCCTGATGATTTTCATTTTGATGACAGAATTATTACTACATCATCCTTGTCAAACAGATGCACTGGATAGCAATTGTTGTGCATCTAGAGGAGGGGTTGCTAAAGATCCTTGACTGCAACCCCACTATTTGTCGAGACAAGCAATTGGAGGTGGAGTTAGAGCCATTGTCCAGGTTGTTCCCGCAGTTGTTGCATGGTAGCGGGATGTTTGGGCACTTGGGTGATCAAGTACTAACCGAAAAGTGGCCAATTAAGCGCTCTACCGACCCAATAAATGAGTCAAGGTAAATTTTATATAAAACTAACTTACATAATACAATTGTTCTATAAGTTTATTCTAATGCTAATGTCTTCTTCATATTGTAGTGCTGAATGTGGGGCATATGCCCTGAAATTTATTGAGTTCGACATGACCAATAGCCCGATGGACGGGTTGAATGACGAAACAATGAGATACTATCGGGAGGGCTGGGCTGTCGACTGCTTCCATGGGCAGATGGATCCGTTTTGAGTGAGCAGAACCTAATAAAAAGGTATGAAAGTTGGACTTTGAATTTTTTAGTTTATGTGATGTTGATGTTGATACTTGGGTTGTGGTGCTAATGCTGCAGGTGTCATGCTTATATGGAGCTTTATCGAAAGAGACAGACTGAGTAAACTTCTCACCTAACCACTCTATAACTTTTTTATGTGTTTTTTTTTTTATTTACAAAAGTTGACGTGTCCGCAGGTGTGTGCCAGATAATTTTTACAGGTTCCTGGCAAACAATGAGAGGAAACTTCTCAAAGGCTGGTTGGCAAAAAGGGGCATCTGCAATAAAGGCTGCTGGGAAGGCATGGTACCAAACAATGATCTCAGACAGGTTACTCGTAAACAGAATTCGAAAACTTCTCAAAGGCTGGTTGGCAGGAGGAGGCATCTGTAATAAAGGGATTGTGCAAAGGTGTTAGTGACATTAAACTCTTTGGCATCAAAAAGTAAATTAAAGGTATTGTATAGGAAATTGTAAAGAATTTATTATGTATGGTGTGATCATTGTCAAGAATTGGATCTGACATTTGGGAGATATTTTTGTTTGTCCATATAAGATATCTCATTAGCAGTTTGAATTTACTATGTATGGTGTGATCATTTGCTGCACCCAAGTTGGATAATGGTTTTTTAGCGTTTTGTTTCATTTTGTGTATCACTACAACGTGTGATGTACTGGTGTGATTATTTGATTCACCACAATTGGGGGTAATGGTTAGCTTGTCCAAATATTTCGATATTTGCCGCATCCCATGCCTATTTTTTATTTTGTGTTTCGATAAACAGGTTACATTGATGTCTCTTATATTTTGATTTGTGATGAATTAGATTGATATAAATTACTTAATTTTGCGATACAAATTCTTTTCGGATTTGGGAGGGAAATAAGTGATGTACAAATGTTTCCCAATCACAGTCATTTCGAAATTAATTAACTTAAAGACAGGCATGGTACCAAACAATTACGTATATGACCAACCACATATATCTCTTAAACGACCAAGACTTTTCCAAAAATGATCGCTTAAGCGATCTCAAATTGCTTAAGTGACCAAGAGTCTATTATGAAGCATCGCTTAAGCGATACATATGATCGCTTAAGCGATTACCCATCTGGGCAGATGTTCATTCTGCCTCGAAAAATATCGCTTAAGTGATCCCAAATCGCTTAAGTGACAGAGACTCGTTTAGGAAGAATCGCTTAAGCGATCATAGATCTGGGCAGATATTCATTCTGTCTCGGATAAAATCGCTTAAGCGACCAAGAGTATTTTAAAAAATCGCTTTAAGTGATATAAATGGATTGCTTAAACGATCATAGATCTGGGCAAATTCATTCTGCCTTAGCCAAGATCGCTTAAGCGATTAAGGGTCTTTTACGAAACTTACTTAAGCGATACAAATGGATAGCTTAAGCGATTTTCGATCTGGGCATCTGCCACAGGCTAGATCGCTTAAGCGATTACCAATCGTTTAAGCGACCAGGAGTAAAAGCGAAGAATCGCTTAAGCGATATAGACGGATTGCTTAATCGACCAGAGTAAAAGCAAAAAATCCCTTAAGCGATACAGACGGATCTCTTAACCAACTGTGTAAATACAGAGGATCGCTTAAGTGATACTATGTATTCGGATATTATTTATTGTATTTTAGAGCATCGGTTAACCGATTAACGCTATGCTAAACATATAGGGTTTGCAAAGGTGTTCAATGGACTATGACCTTTATTATATTTATATTAAACATATAGTTCTTTTACGTTAGTATGAAACATGTAAGGTGTAGATTGTTTACGTCTATGCTAAACATATAGGGTTTATGATTTGTTCAGTGGACTATGACCGTTATTATATTTATATTAAACATATAGTTCTTTTACGTCAGTATGAAACATTTAAGGTGTAGACTGTTTACGTCTATGCTAAACATATAGGGTTTACGATTCGTTCATTTGGACTATGACCTTTATTATATTTATATTAAACATATAGTTCTTTTACGTCAGTATGAAACATGTAAGGTGTAGACTGTTTACGTCTATGCTAAACATATAGGGTTTACGATTCGTTCAGTGGACTATGACCGTTATTATATTTATATTAAACGTATTTCTTTGTTTAATTATTTAGGAAATATGTGCATTTTTTTAATAAATTTTAGACCCATTAACTGAATTAATTACATTAATACCGCCTGAAAAATTTTAAAAAGTAACAAAAACACCCCCACCCACCCAACTTCCCAGATTCTAGCACCACCGACGGCTACAAACGACCGAAAATGGTCGGTAATTCACAGATGTGACATTTTCTGGCCAGATCCACTGTGGATCTGGCTGGAAAAGGCCACATTTGGCCGTCATCGACTTTCAAAGAAATGGTTGACGTTGATGGTCAACGAAGGCCAAATCTTGGGCATCGTTGACCGAAAACGACGGCCATATATTTGGCCATTGCAGATGGCCAGATGTCAACTTTTCTATCAATCGACGGCTAGATCTGGCCGTGATCTGGCCTTTTTCGACCACATCCGTGGTCGATCTGGCTAGAAAAAGCCATATCGATGCCTTATCAGCCTAATCTGACCACTATGTGGCGTAACACCCTTTCCCGGTAGGACTCCTGTGGTGGCGGCTGGAATCTAAGAAGTTGGGTAGGTGGGGGTGTATTTGTTAAATTTCAAAATTTTTTGTTGGTCGATTAAGCAATCGTACTAAAAGGAACTTCGTTTACACAGGGTCGCTTAAACAATCGTAGATATTGTTTAAGTGATTCTTTTCTTTTTCACTTGGTTGATTAAGCGATCATGTGATTGGCAGAATTAAATCTGCCTAGGTGCATGATCGCTTAAACGATCCGAGATATCGCTTAAACGATCCGAGATATCGCTTAAGCGATTGTTGCCTTCTTGTCCTGGTAGATTAAGCGATCGTGCACCTGGGCAGAATCATATCTGCCCAGGTGCACAATCGCGTGATATCGCTTAAGCGATCCTGTTTGAAAAACCCTTTGTCGCTTAAGGGATATACTTAGTCGCTTAAGCGATCATGGGCAATATATACTTTTCTAGCTTTTCTCCTGAATTTTGACAAACTAAAATTACCAACACGTATTAATTCCATACTTTCTCCTCAATTTGACAACCTAATTCCAAACTAAAATCACCAATAAATATTTAGTCTATGTAATTAGAAATATAAAGAATGATTTATTAAAGGTAACAATAAAATTTATAGCATCAATAATTGAAAACAATAACTCATCAACGGTTGGCCTTCGCAACTCCCTGAATTTCATCCTTCTTCGAACCTAATTTTCTGGATCTGCATGTGATTACTTCTGGCAACTGCTTCTCTTGTGGCCAGGTTGCTTGCAAATTGAGCATTTATTCATCTTTCGGGGAACCTCAGAGGCTGATGGAATACGCTTAACTTTTTTTCTCCCCTTTATTGTCTTCTTGAATGGCGGATGGATGATAATGTCAGCCAACTCTGGCAGCACTACCCACTGCTCTTCTGGAGGCACTGGATATATTGTTTCTAAATAAGCTAGCATGTAGTGATCTACCATATAGAGAGGGGAGCAAAGTTCCATGTAAATTTTGCTTCCGTTGGTGCTTTAGTGCTGCTAGTGCATGAGGACAAGGTAAACGTTTAATGTCAAACACTTTACAGCTATAAGTTTTACTAACAAGGTTAACTAGGGCATCCGGATCATAGCCGCGCACAGTGAACTCTTGAGCATTAAGAGGATAGGCAAACAGTGCATTTGATAATTCTATACGTTCTGGCAATAATTTTTCAGTTGACGGAATAAGGGTTGTAGTAAAATTATCTGACTCTGTACGATGCTCATGGAACCACCGTGACAATTTCCTTTAGATTGCATCAAAAAGTGCAACTATTGGAAACTCTCTTTCTATTAACAACTTCGAATTTATGGACTAACAGGCTTTTCACAAGTGTACGGAATCGTGCAAGTAGTAAAACTCGAGTAAACGAGTGTCGAATCCCAAGAGAACTACCTACTAAGTACCAAACTAGTATATTTTATTGCTATTTGATGAAACATAATTTTATGAATGAATTTAATGAAAACGAAAACAAATTAAAAACTAAATAAAAGCAGAATTTTATAAAAGCTGTGGCACAAAGATAAATAAGGCTAAACCCTAGGGCACAGATTTCACACCAATTTAATCCTATGTATTGACGATCATTACTAACTTAATTAAACTTATTCTAAAGGCCAAACTCCCTATTATTCTCCTAATTTTCTCTCAAACAATTAGCGAATTAACCCTTAAGCAATGACCCAAAATATCTCTAAGTTGAATTTAGAAGCTAAGAGATCATTAAGTTCTATGGAATTTACCAGAGCCTCACAGATCGCGGTAACCTATCTCTAGCGTTCGCTCAATCTATGGTTTTATTACCTTAGACTAATCAGGTTTCATCTCTCGATCTCAACCCAACCCATAAAATCATTCAACTCTCGGGCCCTTAAGAATTGAAAGCATTATGCACAATAATAAAACTTAGAATTAAAAGCTCAATAAGAATTAACAACAATTTAAGTCAACACATATTCATAAATTGGGCTACATCTTAGCCCTAGAAAAGAGATTTAGTTCATAAATATAGTAATGAAAACAACCATTGTATTGAATAACATGAGTTCAAGAAAGAAAAACAGAAACACTTCTCTGATTTGTGAACGAGAATCATAAGAATTCCGATCTCCAAAGTAGTAGCCGTCGTCTTCTTTTTCTTCCAATCTCCTTAAAACTAATTAAAAATCTTTATTTATAGTGCTAGGGTTTAGAGGTTACTTAGGAAAGGAATTAAAATCCTTAACCCACTCAAATTCGGATTAGGAGAATGCAATAACCCAAACAGGCCCGAGACCTATCACTGCGGCGATGAGAAACGTCAATGTGGCGATCGTTATTTCTGTCCATTGAGTCTGTGATATTCAGAATTTGGTAAAGTCATCAACACAAACTTTGTAGCTCTCTGAATAATATTTGCAATGCCACACGAATCGTCGAATTCTGATTTCTACAGCTCAAGTTATGATCCAAACAGCGAAGCATGCTCATCTTGAAGAATTTCCAGATTTTACGTTGTATCTTCGACGCGTCACAACTTTGTCGTTTCAACTCTGATTCTTGCACTGTTTGTTCCTACTCGTCATGAATTACATCGACATCAATTAATTAATCACTAACAAAATATATACTTTCAAGCTCTTATCACAACCCCTAACCAGCTTTTTACTAGTCCCTAGCAAACTAAGCGATAAAATAAGTCTCTAAGCTTGAAAATAAAACAACCAATGAAAACTTGTAACAACTGCTGTAAACTAGTAAAATGCTTGCATAATAATATAGAAAATGGGCCCAAAACTTTTCTTTTTATTATATGTACTAAGTCTTTTATACACAAAGAGCATGATTTACAAAATGCCATTTAAAAAGACAAAAACAGGGGAAACAGTGAACTTTTGCTCCTCGCTTGCCGACGCCCCTCCGACTGCATCATCACCTAGATCCTGCATCCACAAAGGAAAATGACGGGGTGAGCACAAAATAATGCTCAGTAAGTAAACCCTCTATTTGTCCAACCTCGTAACAATTTTTCTTAATTCTTTCCTCACACTTTCTTTTCCATTGTTTCCTACTAATGTCATGGCCTCATCTTACCGAAGGTACGGCTGGATGGCGTTCACACAGCGCCATCTCACTCTTCGTGACTATTGGGTGGAGTTCACACAGCACCAACCCACTCTTAATGACTACCGAGTGGGGATCACAAAGCACCTATCCGGTTTCCATAACTATCGGATGGACCGTTTCTCATGACTTTCGGGTGACGATCACAAAGCATCAACCCGTTTCTAATAACTATCGGGTGGCGATCACAAAGCATTAACCCTTTCTAATAACTATCGGGTGATGATCACAAAGCATCAACCCGTTTCTAATAACCTTCTCATTCACTCTACTCTAGCACTTCTCATTCTCTCTACCCTTAGAGTAGTTGCATTCACAAAGTTCTCTACTCATAGAGCAAGTGCTTACTCAAAGTTTTTTACACTTTCTTAAGTCACTTCTCAATGCACAATTAATGCTTATGGATGGTTCATCTCCACTAATGCACTTATTAAATGCCAACATGCAATGTTGCAAGAATTAAGGTTCACTACTCATACTCAAACCTCTATTAGGCATTTCATCAAACAACTCAAGTGCATAACAAGACTCTACTATAACAATAATTCTATGTCTTTCTCTAACCATCCAAAATGGGAGAAAACTCCCTCACATAGCCATAATTCCTGCCATAGAATAACACTTCCAAAAAAGATTTCTCAATATCCTTCAATTCCATCTCTAACTACATTTCCAACCCACATCTCACTTCTCATAATTGAAGTGTATGAACAACCACAAAGCAATAATAATCTCCATTTAAAACTCAATAACGTAGCATATAACATGTATATAGCATACATACATAATTGCTATTAAATCTCTAATCAAGAAAATTCTCAAATCTCAACTTGGGTTAGGATTTACTTACCTTGTGATGAAGAGATCTCACTAGCTCTTCCTTTCTCTTGGTTTGCTTGATTTTTCTCTACCCTTTAAACAATTCAACAATTAAACCAAAAGACCTCAATAATCAAATATACACAAAATCTCACAAAACTTCACATCCAAAGCAAGAATCCTACCTTAGGGTGCCTTAGATTGATTTTCTATCCCAAATCACTCCAAAAGCCCTCTAAAACTCCTTTAACAAATGAAAGAGAAATTGAGAGGAAGTGAGAAAAGGAGAGTGGCGGTGGAGAAGAAGAATGAAGGGTTTGCAATGACTTAATTCCTTTTAATACAATTTATACACAAGCATTCCCATTTTGCCCTTACTCTTCCTTGGACATTCCATCCATGTCCTTTGATTCATTACAAACACACCCCCATACTAACATATTCTCCAAGAAAATTCCTTACATTTTACTCCCCACTTTCTCTACTAATTAGGGGTAGAATGGTCAAATTGCCCCTAGGGAAGAAAATATCTAAAACTTAACAACAATTTGGTCGGAATGTCGCTGCAGCGAAGAAACTTCTGTCGTCGTGGCGAAACTGTCCAGCAGCTTCCCGTGGCTTCAACACCTCTTCGCCGCGGTGAAGATTCTTCTTCGCCCCGGCGAAGCCTGGAACACAAAACTTCCTCTATTTTCAACCAATTTCCAGGCAAATATTTAACATACCACTCAATCAAAGGCCAACCAACAATAATACTAATAAACCGACTCAAATAAGAGCAAAAGAAGAAACATTAGCTACTTACCTCAAGTGGGGCGTTACAATTCTTCCCCCCTTAAAAGAATTTCGTCCCCGAAATTCATACAAATAACTCTGGGAAGCGATTCTGCATGTCCTGTTCTACCTCCCAAGTGGCCTCTTCCACTTTGTGATTCCTCCAAAGGATTTTCACTAGCGGAACACTCTTGTTCCGAAGCTCTTTAATCCTTCGATCTAGAATCTGAACTGGACGTTCTTCATATACTAGATTCTTTGATAACTCAACGTCCTCTACACTCAGGATGTGGAAGGGATCACTTACATACTTCCGTAGCATCGAGACATGGAAAACATCATGCACCTTGTCCATGCTAGGTGGTAGAGCCAACCTGTAGGCCACCTTTCCCACTCGTTGCAATACCTCAAATGGACCTATATATCTTGGTGCTAACTTTCCTTTGCTTCCGAAGCGCATTACTCGCTTGTAGGGGGAAACTTTCAAAAAAACTTTGTCACCCACTTGGAATTCCACCTCTTTCCTCTTCAAGTCGGCATAGCTTTTCTGTCTATGTTGGGCTTGTTTCATTCTATTTCTGATTAACTTCACATCTTCAACCAGTTTCTGAGTCACCTCTGGCCCAAGAGCGATACTCAGTTCATCTTTTTCACCTACCTCATCCTAATGTAGTGGAGACCTACATCGTCTACCATATAAAGCCTCATAAGGCGCCATTTTAATTGTAGACTGATAACTGTTGTTGTAGGCAAATTCCACTAAGGGTAACATCTCATGCCAGGATACTCGATAATCCATGCAACAGGCTTTCAACATATCTTCGAGCACCTGATTGGTTCTCTCGGTTTGGCCATCTGTCTGAGAATGATAGGCAGTACTGAATGCTAAACGGGTACCCAAATTCCTCTGTAAACTCATCCAGAAATCTAAAACAAATCTAGAATCTCTATCTGACACTATAGTCTTGGGCACACCATGCAATCTGACTATCTCCTTGAGGTAAATCTGAGCTAGCTGATCTGTAGTGGTACTCTCCTTTACTGGAAGGAAATGGGCTAATTTGGTTAATCTATCCACAATCACCCATATAGCATTACACCCTTTTTGTACCCTAGGGAGACCCGTGATAAAATCCATCGAAATGCTCTCCCATTTTCACTTTGGAATACTCAGTGGTTGAANCTTGATTTACATTCGAGGGAAGTTAGATTAGAAGAGAATGTACATCAAGAAAGAAGAGAAAGGCAGGACACGCAGGCCCTATTTAATAAAATACAACCATACATACCCAAAAATATTTAAAACATTCACCCTTAGGTCTAAGGCTCATGTACCGGGCACCATGCAATATACAAACAAGTACAAAGCATACATTTCAAAAACAAACAATTTTTGAAATTTGTGGGTTAATTACAATTTACCCCCTGATAATTTGCAAAACTACTGTTTGGTCCAAAAGTTTTGAAACTTTACATTTTGGCCCCTGCACACTCGGAAGTGCGCTCGCTGCAGTGATGAGTTAGATCGCTGCGGCGTGCGTTGATTACTTGACGTTCACGCTCAAAGCTGCGACGATTTGGTACAGTGCCAATCCTAAGGACGATCGCCGCAGCGATGTGTTATATCGCCGCGGCGAGCGCTGTTTTTCGTACAGCGCTCGTCTAGAGGATGATTGCCGCGACGATGTGTTATATTGCCACGGCGAGCGCTGTTTTCATACAGCGCTCGTCTAGAGGACAATGGGTTATATAGCCGCAGCACTCGCTGCGGCGAGTGTACATAGATCTGTAGCTCCGGATCTGTTCATACAGCAACCAAAAACACTCTAAACGGATTTTGCAATCAATCAAACACATTGATCTCAACAAAAATCCACCAACCATTATACCAAACCAGCAGATCGTNGGTCCTGTAATAAACATCTTGAGTCTTCAAGTATGGTTGCCTCGTCCTTTGCTCCGTCTTCAAGTACATTACAAAAATATCGTTCTAAATTTACAATAAATAATTATACAAATTCTTTACATCAATAAATTTAGAAACCTCTATTTACATTCTAGGGTAGTTAGATTAGAAGAGAATGTACATCAAGAAAGAGGAGAAAGGCAGGACATGCAGGCCCTATTTAATAAATTATACAACCATACATACCCAAAAATATTTTAATACATTCACCCTTAGGTCTAAGGCTCATGTACCGGGCACCATGCAATAGACAAACAAGTACAAAGCATACATTTAAAAAACAATCAATTTTTGAAATTTGTGGGTTAATTACATTTACCCCCTGATAATTTGTAGAACTGTCGTTGGTCCAAAAGTTTTGAAACTTTACATTCTGGCCCCTACACACTCGGAAGTGCGCTCGCTGCGGCGATGAGTTAGATCTCTGCGGCGTGCGTTGATTACTTGATGTTCACTCTCAAAGTACGTTCGCCGCGGTGATTTGGTACAGCGCCAATCCTAAGGACGATCGCCACGGCGATGTGTTATATCACCGCGGTGAGCGCTGTTTTTCATACAGCGCTCGTCCAGAGGATGATCGTCGTGACAATGGGTTATATCACTGCGGCGAGCGCTGGTTTCGTCACCAGCGCCAGTGTGAACAACACTCGCTGCGGCGATGGGTTATATCGTCGCGGCGAGCGTACACAGATCTGTAGCTCCGTATCTGTTCATACAGCAACCAAAAACACTCTAAACGGAGTTTGCAATCAATCAAACACATTCATCTCAACAAAAATTCACCAACCATTATACCAAACCAGCAGATCATCAACAAATTAAATTAATCAATTAATCAGTTTCTTAAAACATGTTTTTTTAAGATAGATTTTCAGCAGATTCAATATGGCAACATATCATCAATCAAATGCATGTTATCAACCATCCATTTAAAAATTGTAAAATTCAGTACCCTAGGCTCTGATACCACTGTTAGTAAACGGTCCCGTATACACAGCGGAAACAAAACAAAATTAATGTAGAGATCATTTACATGAGCCAAGATCAAGGGTATAATTTTACAATTTTATCAAAGCAAGAATCTGCATAAATTAATAATCTGTGTTTAGAAACCATAAGCATGTTTGGAGGCTCCACCACGATTGTCTTTGAACGTTTTGCTACCGATCCAAGTGTAGGATCGAACCCACGTAGTCCACATGAAGACAATCTCAAAAGAACCAAAGAGGGATTTGCTAGATCCTCTTTGGCTTCAAGATTCAGAAGAAGAGAAATCAATTGAAATTGATTTTGGCTAAACCAATTTTCTGCCGTGGGAGTGTATTCCAAAAGGGGGCTGCTGTGTGTTTTATTTTTCAAAGGAAAAATCCTCTCCTTAAAAATCACACACTTTTCCTTTTTATATTTAAAACAATTTGCCCTTATCCCATACGGAATAGGCTCGGGCTCCAATCCAAACGCCCCATGTTGCCAAACACTCCCAATTTGATTTATTTTATTTTCCATCATTATCTCAATTAAAATCAATTAATATATATTTAAATATATATTAACATTTAACAATAATGATAACATATTTAAATATGTGTGAACACACATTTAAACGTAATTTCACTTATTTAATTTTTCTAACAAATTAAATAAAGGCTACGACCTCAGCAAATTTAATTGCACTGTGAAATTACCAAAATACCCTTTCGCCTTAAAAGACGAAAACGCCCTTCTTTCTTCTTGGATCTTAAATTGTCTTCTATGTGTGTGACCCATAGGCTCCTCATCATATCGGCAGTGTATAGTATCGCGATTAACACCAATTAATCGTCTCACTAATACACAGACCAAGATTGGCCCCTAGCAAGGCATCATGGCCACCCGATAGATTCGGATTCAGCAAAGTAGCTACCTGTCAACGATATGGTTACCGTGCAATTCGATCCTTTCATCATACGTTATCTCGACGAGACGAAGGCATAGAAATAGTGTCAACCTTCGGTTACTCTCGATATTATTTATTCAGTTTCTGGACCAATGACCCGTATTATAAACTGGATAGAGCAACAACTCAATCCCACTGTGGCCACAGTTTTAGTGTCATTGCCATATACTGAATTGCGCCGTGAGATAACTTNCAAGCACCCATGTGTTGTACCAGGTTGTCACCAAACAACCTTGACAAGTGAGATCAGTCACTGCCTTTCGACAGGGTCGTTCAACACTATGATAGCCATGCCGTATTATCTGTGCCCTTACTTCAGAATAATACTAGGGCTACAGACATTTCTAGAATGGCCACCATATGTGCTCATAGGGTTCTCACTATCAAGATTTGAAACACTTGATACCCTCATCACGGTTCTACCATTCTAAGGACATATATCAATATATATTGCAATAATAATGATTTACGCGATATAGAATAAAATGTCGTTTATTGATTAATGAACATTATTACAAAGAGTCAATTCTACAATAATTGATTGGCTCTAGGATACCTACTCTAACATGAGGTACATAAATAGTGTCTACCTCAAAAGCTACCTTGACATGTTCTATATTTGGTTCTTGAATCTGATGACTATTGGATTCGAGCACCAACTCGATTTCACTATGGCCACAGATTTGAGGTCGTAGTTCTTTTACCAAATATCTCGTTGAGATAGGATCACTTGTAACCAGAAGTGATGGATCCCTTGTTGATCCACCGTAGCCATAGTGTACTTCTCGATGTAACCAATCATTACCGTTTTGGTAATCGCTAAAAGAGATGATGTTAGGCTAGTGTCAAATCACATTGATATTTACACATGGCTCTCTAGTGATCTCAAGTTGAAGGACCACATGCATCACCATCCGTAAGAGGATATATTCCATAGGCACTGGGTTTACCATCTCATGTAGAATCTTATGATGGGTTAGTCTAGTGTACTTGCACAAGCAAGCAGCCATGCGTTGCACTAGGTTGATGCCTACAATCTTGACATGTGAGATATCTCATAACCTTTCGATATGGTCATTCAATGCAATGATAGTCTCTCCATATAATCCGTGTCCTTGGTTAGATTTATACTACGACTATGGACAGTTTAAGAAGGCTCACATTGTGCTCATAGGGTTCTCACAACTAAGATTTATAACACTTAATTCCCTCGTTATTGGTTGCGACCTTTCTAAGGACATATACTATTTTTTTTACGCGTAGTAAATAGATGCTACAGTATATGCTCATAAATAAGCTATGCCTTTTATTCATTAATTTGAAATGAGTTTACAAGAGTTAAATCATTGGCTCCAATGCACCTACTGTTAGAGTAGATGCCCTAGAGCCAATCAATTATTGTAGAATTTACTCTTTGTAATAATGTTCATTAATCAATAAAAGGCATTTTATTCCATATCGTGTAAATCATTATTATTGCAATATGTATTGATATATGTCCTTAGAATGGTAGAACCGTGACGAAGGTATCAAGTGTTTCAAATCTTGATAGTGAGAACCCTATGAGCACATATGGTGGCCATTCCAGAAACGTCCGTAGCCCCAGTATTATTCTAAATTAAGGGCATAGATAATACGGTAACTATCATAGTATTGAACGACCCTGTCGAAAGGCAATGACTGATCTCACTTGTCAAGGTTGTTTGGTGACAACCTGGTGTAACATATGGGTGCTTGCTGTAGGCGATTACACCGCAGTAAGTTTACTGGACTGACCCACCAGACGATTCCATATGGATGGTAACCCCAGTGTCTATGGAACAAATCCTATAACGAATGGTGGTGCATGTGATCCTTAGACTTGAGATCACCGGAGCGCCTTGTGCACTGATTGGTGTAGTTTGACACTAGCCTAATGCAATTCTTTTCATAGCTATCAATACGGTGGTGATTGGCTGCATCAAGGAGTGTATCAAGACTATGGTGGATTGACAGAGGATTCATCACTCTCGGGTACAGGAGAAGTTATCTCATGGCGCAATTCAGTATATGACAATGACATTAAAACTATGGCCACAGTGGGATTGAGTTGTTGCTCTATCCAGTTTATAATACGGGTCATTGGTCTAGAAACTAAATACATAATATCGAGAGTAACCGAAGGTTGACACTATTTCTATGCCTTTGTCTCGGAGAGATAATGGATGATGAAAGGATCGAATTGTACGGTAACCATATCGTTGATAGGTAGCTGCTTTGCTGAATCTGAATCTATTGGGTGGCAATGATGCCTTGCTAGGGGTCAATCTTGGTTTATGTACAGTGAGACGATTAATTGGTGTTAATCGCAATACTATACACTACTGGTATGATGAGGAGCCTATGGGTCACACACATAGAAGATAATTTAAGATCCAAGAAGAAGGAAGGGCGTTTTTGTCTTTTTAAGGCGAAAAGGTATTTTGGTAATTTCACAGTGCAATTAAATTTGCTGAAGGTCGTAGCCTTTATTTAATTTGAAAAATTAAATAAGTGAAATTACGTTTAAATATGTGTTCTCACATATTTAAATATATTATCATTATTGTTAAATGTTAATATACATTAAATATATATTAATTGATTTTAATTGAGATAATGATGGAAAATAAAAATATCAAATTGGGACTGTTTGGCAACATGGGGTGTTTGGGTTAGAGCCCAAGCCTATTCCATATGGGAATAGGGCAACTTGATTATTTTACTATAAAAAGAAAAGTTTGTGATTAATCAATTAATTGATTTCTCTTTTAAAGTGAAACACACACAGCAGCCCCTCTCAATACACTCCCACGACAAAAACACTTTAGGCTCAAAAATCAATTCAATTGATTTGCTTTCTTCTTAATCTTGAAGCCAAAGAGGACGTAGCAAATCCCTCTTTGGTTCTTTTAAGATTGTCTTCGTGTGGACTACGTGGGTTCGATCCTACACTTGGATCGGTAGCAAAACATTCGTTGACAAATTTGGAGGAGCCTCCAACGTGAGTTTGTTTTCTTTAAAATCAGATTTATTTTTCTGCAGATTTTATTTTAATATGAATTGTAAAATTATACCCTTGATCTTGGCTCATGTAAACGATCTCTATATTATATTTACTTTGTTTCCGCTGCGTATATGGGACCGTTTACTAACACCTACTCTAACAATCTCCCACTTGCATTATAGCCTATCATTCATAGGTTTGATCCCATATGATGCTATGTGCCTATCATGCTTCTGCTATGACAAAGCTTTTGTAAGTCGGTCTGTGATGTTATCGTCAGTAGGTACTCAATCAATTTGTCGCCTCTCAATTCAATAGTTAGGTCAGTAAGGTTAATTAATTTGGTGCATTCGGCACGCTACCAAATTTTGGCGCCATTGCCGGGGAGTGGTATTTGTCGATTTTTTTTATATATTCTATGTTTTTTTTTTTTTTTTGTGATTTTCTTTAATCAGTGCTTAGTTGTTTTTTTAATTTTATTTTATTTTATTTTGTTTAATTGTGATTTTTAGGTTTTTGAAAAAAAAAATAGTACTATTTAGTATTGTTCCTAAGAGAAATTTTGGTTGAACTAGGAGTGCTGCAAGTATCCATTTCAAAGAAAACGACATTCTGAGCAAGACTAGAAGGAGAGTTGGAATTTGATCCAAAAATCGAACGCAGTTTACGGAAGTTGCAAAAAGAGTCACGTCAAGCAAGTTCTTCATCTCCTGATCTAAATATAGCCCTTGGTTCAGCATCTCACAGCTCATCCAGTGATCCAGATTCAGAGATAGAAGAAGAGATGGCCGCTGGCAGAACATTAAAGGAGTTGGCTGCCCCTGATTTTAATCATCAGCCTTTGTGTATTCAATACCCTACTTTAGATGTTGCTTTTGAACTTAAGTCTGGTCTAATTCACTTGTTGCCTACATTCCATGGTCGTGCAGGTGAAGATCCAAATAAACATCTAATGGAGTTTCACGTTGTCTGTTCAAGCATGAAATCGACTGGAGTGACAGAGGAGCAGATTAAGTTGCGAGCTTTTCCTTTTTCGTTGGGGGATGATGTAAAGGATTGGCTCTATTATTTACTATCGGGGACAGTCACAACATGGAACGAGATGAAAAGGATGTTTTTAGAAAGATATTTCCCAGCATCTAGAGCTGCCACTATCAGGAAAGAGATATGTGGGATAAGGCAATATAATGGAGAGACGTTGTATGAATATTTGGAGCGATTCAAGAAGCTATGTGCAAGCTGTCCTCACCACCAGATAAGTGATCAATTGCTAATTCAGTATCTCTATGAAGGATTGCTGCCTATGGAAAGAAATATGATAGATGCAGCAAGTGGAGGTGCTTTGGTAGATAAGACTACTGAAGCTGCCAAACAGTTAATCTCAAACATGGCTGCCAATTTCCAACAGTTTGGTACAAGACATGATGCGCCAACCAAAAAGGTGAATGAGGTAAGTACATCTTCCATTGAACAACAATTATTTGATCTTACCTCTCTTGTTAGACAATTGGCTGTAGGGAATGCGCAACAAGTAAAAGCTTGTGGGATATGTTCAACAATGGGACACCAAATGGACATGTGCCCAACACTTCAAGAGGAAGGGACTGAACAAGTCAACACAGTAGAAAACTTTTCTGGACCACCGAGGCAACATGATCCTTACTCCAACACGTACAATCTAGGTTGGAGAGATCATCCGAATTTCAGTTATGGAGGAAATAGACAAGTAGGAGGTGGACAGAATTTCTTCCAAAATAGACAACAACAGCAACAAGGTTTTCAACCGAAGCAACCTGCATCACAGAGTTCAAACTCATCCCTGGAAGATATAGTTAAGTCCCTTGCTTTGAATACCAAACAGTTTCAACAAGATACAAGATCTAGTATTCAAAGTCTGGAGAATCAGATGGGTCAAATGGCAACTGCTATAAGTCGTTTAGAGGCTCAAGTTGGAGGAAAGTTGCCTTCTCAAATAGTGGTGAATCCAAAGGAGAATGTGAATGCAGTGACGCTAAGAAGTGGCAAGAAAGTGGAAGAACCAAAGCTGAACATTCCAAGTGTAGAAAAGGAGGCAGAGATTAAAGATGAAATTGAGAAAGAAAAGGCTACAACTAAATCAAAGGTAATTCCTAACCCTTCAATTCAACTTCAGTCTAATACTTTGCCTTTTCCTAGCAGATTTGCGAAGTCAAAGAAAGAAGAGAAGGATAAAGAAATTTTGGAGATGTTTCGCAAGGTGGAAGTGAATATACCTCTATTGGATGCAATTAAACAAGTGCCAAGGTATGCAAAATTTCTTAAGGAGCTATGCACCAATAAGTGGAAGTTGAACGGTGATGAGAAGATAATAATGGGAGAAAATGTGTCAGCAGTTTTCCAAAGAAAACTTCCTCCCAAATGCAAGGATCCAGGTATGTTTACAATTCCGTGTAAGATAGGTAACACCAGAATTGAGAGAGCTATGGTAGATTTAGGAGCTTCGATTAATGTTATGCCAAGATCTATTTATGTTTCATTAAATCTAGGTCCTGTGAAAGATACTGGTGTTATTATCCAATTGGCTGATCGCACTAATGCATACCCTGAAGGGGTAGTTGAAGATGTTCTTGTGCAGGTCAATGAGTTAGTGTTTCCAACGGATTTTTACATTCTGGATATGGATGATTCTTCGTCTCCTGACCCTGCACCTATCTTATTGGGAAGACCATTCCTAAATACAGCTCGGACAAAAATAGATGTTCATGATGGTACCCTCACAATGGAATTTAATGGTGAAGTAATTCGTTTTAATATTTATGATGTCATGGAGTCGGGCTAACGACTTTAACCAAAGGCGCTGCTTGGGAGGCAACCCAAGAATTCAGATTTGATTTTCTTTTCCCTTGACTTTAGTTTTTTTTTAGTTTTCCCATATTTTTTTTTTCTTTTTGTTTTATTTGCCTGTCTCTACATTTGGGTTTTACATTGGGGACAATGTAAGTTTTAAGTGTGGGGGAGAAGTTAGGCTTTAGGTGTTTGTTTATGTTAAGAAAAAAAAAAAAAAAAGAGTTTTTGTTTTTACGAAGGTTTATGCTTTAAGTCATGTCTTTGAATGTCTAGTGATGCATGAAATAATAACTTGACTTTGTGTTGAGCATATTCCTTGACTTAGGATGTTAGCAATATTTCATAAAATAGAGTTAATCATATTTGAATCTTTGTAGTTTTGAAACAATATGTCTTGAGAAGTTGGGTGAACTTGGTGACGAAGCATGATTGAGGAGTGTATAACAACCCTTAAAAGAAAGAAAAAAATTGTTTCTCTTAAGCTAGTCCTAAATTTGGGTTTAAGCAAATAGGAAAAAGAAAAGAAAGGTATGTGGTGAGTCGAGATGGAGCGTAAAACGCACTCACTCATAAACACAACCATGAAATGAGATGGAGCATAAAATGCACTCAATTGTTTAAAAAAAAAAAAAAAATTTAGTTTGCTACCCAGTTTGTAGTTGTAAAGAGAAACAATTGAGAAAAAAATTAAGAGGTGAGTTGTACATGAATTGGTTGTGATTAGTTTCCTTGTTTGCATTGATTGAGAGTAATTGTGGAAAATGATGAAGAGATACGAATGTCATTAACTCTACTTTACTTTATCTTTGTTGCTTCCTAAGTTAGGTATGAATATGCATGGATTAAATAATGTTGCTTATGCATCATGATGGTGTTCTGGATATGACTTGAGTGTTTGAATTAGTTTGCCCGAGGACGTGCAAAAGCTAAGTGTGGGGGAATTTGATAAGAGTGTAATTGATATATTTTTATTCCTTCCATATTATGTTTTTTGTTATGTTTTATGCCTATTTGAATTGATTAGAGTTTATTTTGTGAGTTTGGCATAGTTGGATAGACTTTAGGAAGTAAGTGATAAAAGATTAGGAAATTCCAGATTTTCCAGATTTTTCGTTATTCTGACCAGTGCTGCGTTTTCCAGGTTTTTCATGGAGATAGATTCCTCAATTGCAAAAGTGGTCTTCAGAGAAATTAAAGTAGACAAATCAAGCTTTTCAGGAAGGTATTATTAGTGAGAATCCGAGTTCGTTTGGGTTTTCAGTTGTTGTTGCAAAACCGGACCTGGAATCCTAGTCGCAGAAGGATTCCTTAGCTGAGCATCGAATCTTCAAATGGGCCTAACTGGAGCGTCGGATATCGAAAGCGGGTGATTCAAAAGCCCAAATTCATCTACACATCCTAGACTACAATTTTTATGAAGTGATGGAGCCCAGAAAAGATCTTTTACATTGCGAGAATCCTGGTGCAAGCTGGAGACGAATTCTGGAATCCATATCTGATCAGATTTTATCAAATCTGGAAGTCTATCTTCTAGGAAACGTCTAGGAAAGAAATTCCGTGATTCTTGGGGAAGAATTAAGGAAAACACATGTTATTTAATCAGAAGTTTTTAGGTTAAACGGGGGGAGGACAGTAGAGTTTTAATTTTGGAGAGTTTTTGCGTTCTAGATCAAGATGTGCGGCTAATTTCCTTCTTCAGTTCAAGGGGATTTTGAAGCCTAATTTCATGTCATTGGTGTAACCTGACTCTAGTAACATTGTTCTTAATCTCGTTTTTATTGGAATTGTTTATGTTATTCTGTTTTAATTGTTTGTGATTCTTGTTTGAGTGATTTAGTTTTGGCCTGCTAAATTGTTTAATCAGAATTTACCTGTTAGAATTAGGAATTGTGATCCGTAATTGTCCTTTTTCTATTCAACGAGTGACACATGATGATAGCTGATTATGGACAAGTTTTCGGTCTATTGTCTTGAATAACATAACCTAAGTTAAATAATCCGAGCTTGCGTGATTGTTGCTTAGATTGATCTATTCTCCTAATTCTTAAGGCTGCCATTGAATTAAATTTAGAGAGCTTGTTCTAGGTTGTTCAAGGGTTAGTATCTACTCGAAGAGCTTGTTTCAGTAGTGACAAACTAAGGGAGAATTCGGGTAACAGAGCTTGTTGTTTCCTAGGGTCAGTAGTTTCATAATGATGAGATAGAACAGTGTTACGGTTACTTTATGTCCAATGCATGTTTAGGTGGATTTTGAACCGAGAGCTGATTGTTTAACCTGATATTTTATTTCTCTGTTTTACTTTTGTTTGCCTTGATTACAAACCCCCTTTCATTGCTGTTGTCAGGTTTTCTATTTAGAATTTAATTTGCGTTTCTGTTGTTTTTATTGTTTTAGAATATAGAAATTAATCGAGTCATTCCCTGTGGGATCGACCCTTGCTTGCCCTTTATACAATTCAGTAGTTAGGTCAATAAGGTTAATTAATTTGGTGCATTCGGCACGCTACCAGCAGTCTACTCCGTCGTAGTCCCTGCACAAAAGTGCAAATATGAGAATCACATCCTGTGTCAATCACCCAATATGTAATAGGAGATACATTGATTTCAATCATGTACACACCTTTAGACGAAGATGCAAGCTTCTTCTTGCTTGCTTACTTGCTTGCTAGCTAGGAAGGGCTTGCAATGTTTCTTCCAATGACCAGGCTTGCCACAATGGAAGCAAACAACCTTTCCATCTTTGGTCACACCTCCAGCAAGTTTAAGGACATCTTGGGGTTGAGCTTTGGATTTGCCCTTGGCATTTCCTTTGCCTCACTTCCCATTTCCTTTCCATGGTGTAGTGTTAACTAGCATCACTGACTTGGACTTCTTCATGTCTTTCTTTGCTATCTTCAGCATATTCAAGACCTCTGAGAGAGACTTCTCCATAGAATTCAAATTGAAGTTCATTATGAATTGGGAGAAGGAATCAGGAAAGGATTGCATAACAAGATGTATTGATAGTTCTGCCTCCATACCAAATTCCAGTATTTCAAGCTTATGTATGAAGCTAATCATATTGACTACGTGCGAGCCTATTGGGGTTCCCTTAGTCATTCGGCATCTATATAATGCCTTTGAGATGTGTGATGATGGAGCCAGCATCCAAATTCTCATGTTGCTCTTGCAGATCAGGTGTCAACGATGCAAGTACAATACATTGTACAATATCAGCATTGTCCAGATACTTTCTATAAGCATCTATAGCATCTTGAGTAGCTTCAAGTTTAGGCGCTTCCATAACAGGTTCATCCAAGATGTACAATGTCACGACCGGGGGCTATCCTCTATCATGCCACCTTCGGGCTTAAGGACTTTCCCCACGCGTCAGACATGTCTAAGGCATTGTCTGCTTTGGGTCTTTCTAGCCATGCCTCCTTCGGACCCTCACAACTTTGCTTCACTTCGTGGTCTTTTTTCCACCTTGCGAACGCCTCCCCTATGACTTGAACCTTGGATTTATACTTTGGCCAAGTAACATGAGTACCATTGTGCTAATAGATATCCTTTAGAGTTACTGAATCAATTTTTCTATGATATACTGACACAGGCTTGTCAAGCCCTGGTTGATAATGCTGCAGTGGTGCTATGGGAGAGAAGACTACACAAGGGACGAATAAGTTATATGAGATGCTTGGAGCCAACTCACAGTAGAAAAATGTTAGAGGAAAATCAAGAGGGATGTATGAAGTAAATACTAACACTAAGTTGGCGATGCATGTTTTAGAGTTAGCCAAACAGATGAAAACTATGTGGAATATGTGTTAGGAATCAATCTACCTAACGCAGTGGAAAAACAAAGATTAAAAGATTAATAGATTCCTTTAAAGCCCAAAATCAGTGTACAGATTATATAGTTAACACGTTAAATCAAAATTCTATAGAAAATATAAACAATCCATTCAAGGATTAGAGATCTTACGCACGTTTGGAGGCTCTTTCAAATGTCTCTAAATCTACTTCGCTACCAATTCAACGTAGAACCGAACGAATGGTGATCCACATGAAGAAAATCCGAAGAACCAAAGAGGGATTTGCTAGATCCTCTATTAGCTTAAAGAATAAACTTGAATCAAAGAAAAACTTTGATTCAAGAGCAAGGCAAATGTGGCAGAAGGGAGAGAGGGCTGCCTCCTTTCCAATGAATGAGTTTTAATAATCAATTCTCTCATTTCCTTCAATACACATGCACTTATATAGTGCATGTGTCAAAACCCTATTCCATCAAGGAATAGGATTAGGCTCCAACCCAAATTAATCCATGTGTCTAAACACTTTCCTTTTGGTATTTTATTTTAAATAATTATTATAATTAAAATCAATTAATACATTTATAAAATGTATTAACATTTAATTAATAATAATTTATTTAAACATATGCGTACATATATTTAAATATAATCTCACTGATTTGAGTTAACATTAAATCTAGGCAACAACCTCAGCAAATCTAATTGCACTGTGAGATTACCAAGATACCCTTTCACCCTAAAAGATGAAAATACCCCTTGCACAAACTAATTCTTAAATTATCTTCTATGTGTGTGACTCGTAAGCTCCTCATCATACTCGCAGTGAATAGTATCGTGATTAACATCAATTCAAGATTGGCCCCAGCAAGGCATCACAGCGACCCAATAGATTCAGATTCAACAAAATAGTTACCTGTCAACGATATGGTTATTGTGCAATCAAGTCTTTTCATCATCTGTTATCTCATCTAGACTGAGGTATAGAAATAGTGTCAACCTCATGTACTCTCGATATGTCTATATTCAGTTACTGGACCAATGACCGGAATAATAAATTAGATTGAGCAACAACTCAATCCCACTGTGGCCACAACTTTAGTATCAGTGCCATTTACTGAATTGCGCAGTGAGATAACTTCTCTCGTACCTGGGAGTGATGAATCCTCTGTCGATCCACCATAGTCTCTATACACTCTTCGATGCAGCCAATCACTACTGTATTAACAGCTCTAAATAGAACTGCGTTGGGCTAGTGTCAAATTACACCAATTGGTGCACAAAGTGCTCCGATGATCTCAAGTCTAAGGATCACATGCACCACCATTCGTTAGAGGATTTGTTCCATAGACACTGGGGTTACCAACTATATGGAATCCTCTAGTGGGTCAGTCTAGTGAACTTGCCTGGAGCAAGCACCCATGTGTTGCACTAGGTTATCGGTAAACAACCTTGACAAGTGAGATCAATCACTGTCTTTTGACAAGGTCGTTCAACCTATGATAACCTTATCGTATTATCTATGCCCTTGGTCAAAATAATACTGGGGCTGCAGACATTTCTAGAATGGCCACCATTTGTGATCATAGGGTTTTGACTATCCATATTTGAAACACTTGATACCCTCGTCATGGTTTTACCATCTTAAGGATATATATCAATACATACATATATGATTTACACAATATAGAATAAAATATCTTTTATTGATCAATGAACTTTATTACAAAGAGTCAATTCTACAATAATTGATTCGCTCTACGGTGCCTACTCAAACAATATGATGATGGGGCGAGGACAAAGTATTGCCAAAAAGGTATGTGTTGTTTGTGATAATATTAGTCATGCAACTGGCTCTTGTCCTTTTGGTGGGAATTTTTCAGAGAATTCAGAGCAAACTAATATGATGAACTCTTACAACTCGAGGCCTAAATATGATTCATTTTCAAACACATACAACTCGGCTTAGAAGAGTAATCCTAGTTTTTCATGGAATAACAATCATCAGCAGTTTGGCTCAAATGATCAATCAAGGATATCTTCACTAGAAGAGACATTGAATAGCTTCATAAAGTGTCTCAATAGTACCAACTGAACTTTGATCAAAGGTTTCAGCAGCAAAAGGCGTCCATTAGAAAGCTAGAAGTTCATATAGGATAGATAGCAGAGGTAGTACAAGGCCATGTTCTTGGGAAATTACCAAGCCAACCTGAGCAAGCAAAAGCAGTCACGGTGCTTCGAAATGGTAAGGTAATTAACAAGGAAATTAATTCTGAATCTAATAAGCTTTTAATTGACCATGCAGGGGAAAATAAAGTGAATGAGAAGCAGTCACGTGTATCCATTTAGAATGAGGAGATCAGCCCCATTGTTGCTCCAACAAAGCCTTATGTTCCACCTATTCCTTTTCCGAGTCGATTGAAGAAAAGCGAATGGGATAAGTCATTCTCTAAAATTTATGATATTTTATCTAAAGTTGATGTGAATTTACCATTGCTTGATGTGATAAGGAATATGCCTGCTTACGCAAAGTTCTTAAAGGATTTGATTACTTGCAAGCATAAGTTTGAACATAATGAAAAAGTAATGGTTCCTAAAAAGGTAAGTGTTGTGTTTCAAAGGAATTTGCCACCCAAATTGAAAGATCCAGGTAGCTTCATCATCAACTTCACCATGGGTGATAAAAATGAAGAACGAGCAATGCTAGATTTGGGGGCAAGCATTAATCTCATGCCTTACTCCACTTATCTGTGATTAGGATTGGGGGAATTAAAGCCAACAACAATGTCTCTACAACTGGATGAAAATTCAATTAAATATCCAAGAGGTATTATAGAGACTGTCTTGGTTAAAGTTGATGAACTAATAATTCTTGTTGATTTTGTAGTCTTAGATATGGAGAAGCTGTCAACTCATGATAGAGATTTGCCCATTTTGCTCGGCCGTCCATTTATGGCTACAACTAAGACAATGATTGATGTTCAGAATGGCAAGCTCACTATGACGGTTTTGGAGGAAACAATAGAGTTCTTAGTTTTCAATTCCTTGGTCTTTCCCTCATATTCCAATGATTGAGCCTGAAAGACCATGCATTCCGTCTTGCGTAGACATTAAATAAAGAGCTTACTAGGAGGCAACCCAAGTTTTTTAGTTTTTTTTTTTTTTTTAAATTTTACATTTATAATTTGTGTTATTTTTGTTTATGTGTTAGTTAATTTCACAAGTCAGATAACTTAGATCAAAAACTTCATGCCACGGCGTGATGCAAATGGTGCCGCGATGCCACACAAGTTTTGATGATGCCTTTAAAAGGGGGTAACTTTCTCTTTCCTTCTCTATTTGTCCTTTCTAATTGTTACATGTTGAGTGTTGGAAATGCAGATTTATTTAGTGATTTGCGGTGAAAGTGTAAGGAATTTAAGGTTTAATGCATGATTTATGATGTGAATTCTTGAATGTTTTGTCATCTTCCAGAATCACAGGTTGTGTGTGTTTTTCAGGTATTCAAGTGCAAAATAATGGATTATTCATGCTTGTGTTGGTGTTTGGACATCCTAGACTCGCTCGAGTGCGGATAAATCAAGGCGAGAAGTAAAAGTGTGGAATTCCAACTATGCACTACAGCTTAATTAAACTGAGCTGCGGCATAAACAAGCCAAGGTGCAATTCAACGGAGCCTTGATGGAAATGAGCTGGGGCGCAACGCAATTCAAACATGCCAAGTTGCAATTAAACTAAGCTACGACAAAAATAAAGTGAGCTGTAGTGCAAATCACACAGAATGTAAAAATGTCTCATTTCCAACCCTAATTTTGGCAACCAATATTTATAAGTTTGTCATTTTGTCTAAAAACTACATAAAGGCAATTTTAGACCGTTTTTAGAGAGTTTTAGGTTTTACATACACATTTTAGGGAGAGAATACATTTGGGGCTTCTTGGAAAGGTGGAGCTTGGAGAGGAGAGGTGGTTCTCTTCCTCTCCTCCTCCTTTGTTATTCATGATTATGGTTCCATGTGTTGTTGTTTCTTTTCCTTTATGTTGTATTTTTTTTTTTTTTTTTTTTTTTTTTTTTAGGGATTTGATGTACTCTAATTGAAGGCTTGTGTTTTATTGTTAATCTATTTGTTTGATCCATTCTATTATGTTCTAGATTTATTCATTGCATTTAATTTAATCTTTAGTTGATATTAGGGCCTGATCAACCTTGATGTTAGTTGATTGATTGTATGAGACAAGATTGCGTGTGGAATGATTGATTTGTAGCCCTGCCTGGGTATAGATTGGTTATTGTCTTTAAGATCATCTTGTGCTTAATGGGCTTTCGTTACTAGACTAGGCTACACGCCACTAGCTAGTTTAGTTGACAGAAACACTAGGTTATTTTGAATGGCTGGGTAATACCTTAGAAACGAGAGACGTTGTGCCTATCTTAATTAGCTCTGTGAATGGATGATTTGTGTCTATGTGAATTGATGCCTCTGTTGCTTAGACTATGCTACACTCCACTAGCTAATTTGAATTATGAAAGTATTAGGTTGAACCTAATGATGTACGAACCCTAGAATGGAGTGGGGAGAACAATAGTTTGATGATGAACACGTAGCCTGATAATTTTGATGGAGTTAGAGCCCTAGGATTCTTTGTATATAGTTAGATTTAGATTTACATTATTGTCAATTTTATGTTTTTCTTTATTTCATTCACATTTTGATTCATCAAGGCATAGTTACTAGGTCGCGAGAGCACCTCTAGTCTCTATGGGATCGCCCTTACTTGTGCACTATGCTACGATTGTGACTCGTGCACTTGCAAAGGATTAAACTTTGTATACCTCTCATTACATTGAGGATGATGTAGGTTTTAGGTTAGGGGTGGGGAAGTTCCCTTTTCCTGAATTTTCTTAATTGAATTTTTTATTTTATTTTTTTTTATTATTATTATTATTTTTTTTTTAGATTTGGTGTGTTTTTATGTTATTTTTAATTCAGTGTGTTTCAACTTTTCTGAATTAATTCATATGTCAATGAAAATAAGATGATTGCAATGACATGGGCATTTAGAACAAGTCAAATTTTACTTTAGTTTAGGAATAATTCTAAATGCTGATTTTGCCTAAGTTGAGACTCTCAAGAATGTGGTTTGTTTTGTTGGTTAGTTCTAGCATTTCAAGAAGTTTTGTGTGGGATTATCCTATGAAATTGTTGGGATCCCCAAATTCTAGAACCTATTTGATGACCACTTGAGGTGAAATCCTAGATGACACATGCTGAAGAAATGACTTAGGCCATCTTTGGACCGTTTGTGCTTTTCAAGCCAACCCTACATTTTATTATCTCTTGTCACCCTTTTGTGTTGATATTGAATTTATATTAGCCTTGATTTTCTTTCATTTATCCCACAATAACATACCCTTTTAACCCCTAATCACATTACTCTACCCGTGATTTTTAAGAGGATTTAATCTGAATTTATGCAAACTAAGAGTGTTTGTGTGTGGCTTAGAGTGTTTTCTCAAAATTTTGAAGGGCATTCAAAAGAATGGGTTCGGGGTTGTGGTGTATTATGAATATCAAGGTAACAAGGGGAATGATTGTAATATCCATGCTTCCTAACTATAGTGTCATACCAAAAAAAAAAATAATAATAAAAAAAAATAAATAAAAAAAAAATCTGAAAAAAAATGGATGAATCAAGTATGGAAAGTGTAAGTGCAAATGCGGTTGGGAAGAGAGACTTAACAAACGCTTGGCAACTTTAGAGAGAATGTGATATGCTTTGAACGATGTTGTTGCTAATAAGTAAGATTAATCCTCTTATTTTGTTTGATTCCTTTCCATTCTTTCATAAGCCAAGACCTTAGCCTAAACATTACAAGCTCAATAAAGTCCTAATGATCTAAAGTTGTGTGATTATTCTACAATAGTGGAGAGTGGTGTAAAACCCCCCTCCAGTCAGGTATCCTCTGAATATCCCTCAATGAGAATCCCGAGGATACATGTCTGGAGAACGAGTTGTATTTAGAAAAAATCTGTATAAGGATAATAATAATAATATCCAAAACATGCATATAAAATGTCACGCAGGATCCAAACTTATAATTTACAAACTTTAAGAAATTACACAATCAAAACATATTTATAGGGTGGAAGCTTCCAAAGGTATTTCACAAATATTTATCATTTACATTATTTACATCAAGATAAAAACATCGAGATGACAATAAATCATCTCCCCTCACGTGTAGTCCCGCTGTCTCTAGCATCCCTCGCTTCTAGTCTACCTGCAAAGCAATCAACAATGAAAGGGTGAGCGCTAATCGCTCAGTAAGGAATGATCCGTTTCATTCTGAATGTACTATTTGATCTTTATTTAAACATATTTATTAACACATCACTTATCTTTTACATCTAGGGATACTTCCCCTTTTATTACTAATTCATATGCTTTTCATCATTTTATCCCATGGCTATATAAACATCAATGTGTACACATACAAATAAGTATGTAAACATAGTACACACACATCACATATCATGACATAACATCTAAAATCATCTAACATGAGTATAAATCATCTCATGATGTAAATAACATCATAACTCATGTAATGCAACTAAATGCATATGAAACATTTAACGTCTAGCCGATCGGACCTTTCTTAGCATCTTAAGCACTTCATATCATCTAGCCTCAAATTTCATCTAGAGCTCATATCATCGGGAGGCGTGCTTACGCGTTATTTAGCATCTAAAGCATATATTCATCTTTCCTCAACCGATATACGAGGATATGCTTACGCGTTTTCCATCATGTCTATATGCATCTCTATCATGTCTATTTGCATCTCTAACATCTTATGGCATGTAAATACATATTTTGGTGAGCTTAATACTTTTAATTCATCTATGGATTATCAATCCACTTACATTACCTCTTGCTCACATACATCATCTTAAAACATGTATTATATTGCATCTTCATGCCATTTCATAACATTAATCATGTATTAACATCATGACCATGTATATCTTTCAAATATCATCTAACTAATGGGTAAACATTAGTACATGGCATACTTACAATAATACATTAATAATCAATTCATAATCATAAGAATTGATTATGTTAAATCTTAAACTTTAATAACCAGTTTATGCTTCAGGCCATTTTCCATCCTTTTCTCAAACGAATTGGCTCTTGGCATAAACATAAAAGTTATAGGTCTGTGTCTTAGCTTTCTAATGCTTCAAGAATCATCTCATTTCGATTTTTATAACTCAAGTTATGGTCGAAATACAGAAGCAGGGTTACCAAAACCCCTAAGCCCACTAAATCCGAATTTTCATATTAACTATGCCACATCAATTCCTATTGACATTAACCAATAGGTTAACTTGTGGATCAAATAAACCTCCCCTTAATAGTCTTTAACATCTTAAAGGAAGTGTAAAATCTCATTCCCATAATCATCCATTATTGCTATAACATTGTAAGCTAATGCAAACAACACATCAACACTTCTAATAGCAACCATTCAACACCATGTGGCCTCCAATACTACAATTTTTGCCACAATCAGTATCCACACTTCATTTTCTTCAATCAAACATCACAACTCATAAAACATAAAGAGCAATAACTTCATGTATAATGAATTCAAGGCAATAAGTAGAATAAATGAGTTCAACTACACTTGCCATCAACTAATTCTATGCCTTAAAGCCTTAATTTAAGGTTTCATAAAAATCTACAAACCCTAGCATAAACCCTAAAGTCATGGGAGGTTCTTCCTTACCTTTTTAAAGACTTCCTCCAACAAATCCTTTGCCTTTGACTTCTTTTACACCTTAATCCTACATATATAACATTATACCTCAACATCTACCTCAAATCTTCAAATTACATCAAAACTAAAGTTTTTAATCCTTACCTTAAACCCTTCAAATTGAAGATCCAAGGCTCCTATCTTGTTCTCCTTGAAAAATTATGCAAAACTCCTTGAAAACCTAGAGAAAGAAAGCTTGTTTCATGGAAGATTTGAGAGAAAATGGAAGAAATGTTGAAGAAAGGCTCTCTCCTTTGGCTTGAACGAATTTCATCTCATTTATAGGAAAATATTTCATTTATTTTCCAAAATTATGCAATTGGCCCAATTATTTTAATTGTATAACTCATAAGTCCTTAATTCTTCATATAAGGGCATTTTGGTCATTTCACACTAGACATAATTATTACTTAATTAATGCCATTAAATGCAATGAAGCCTACTCATCCTTGACTTTTTCAATGCTTATCCATAGGTAAAATAACCATTTTGCCCCTAAGCCTCTTTATGGATAATTGATTCATACCGTTCCAAATGAATTGACTATTTGGCCCTTAGTTAGATTTTATGCTTTTTAACATAAAATAAACATTTAAAGGACTATTTTGAGTTAGGAACATACCTTTGACATCTTGGGTATTACAAGTGGTTTGAAAAGTAGGCCTATGGAGTTTGTATTTATAGAATTTTATTCATATTTCACAATTATTAGGATCAATTTTTTGTCTATGGATGTTGCATATGGAATTATCTCTGGTGTTAGGATTGACAGATTGTGGATTGACGGATGTTAGAGAGTTGAGAACAAGGGTGAGATTGATGTTTTGGATGTTCCTAGATTTGAGATAATGTTTGATTATTCTATATGTTGTGTGTGTATGCAATTTCTGAGACACTTATATGAATTAGTTTGGAAGATTTTGTTTAGTTTTAATTTTATGTGTGAATGTTTGTGTGTTAGTTAGGATTTGTTGGATGTTAGTGGGTAACATGGCTGTAAACCCTTACGAGACTATAACTTGACCACTAGGGGGACCTAGGGGTTTAAAGGTTGAGTTTAGTTTAAAGTGTTAGAATAGGGTTAGCCTATTTTTGATCGCTTTGATTGCTAGAGATTAGCAAGATGCTGGTTGGGGGTTGTGATGAATGGTGAAATGGTATTTATATTCCGTGATTCTATGGGTAGATTTTTTGAAATTCTTTGACTTTAAGGATTAATTTTGTGCAAATTTCTTTATTTATTTCTATTGTCAAGAATCATGGGTATGTGTATGAGTTTTAGGTTTTTAGGCGGAAAAATGGTGACTTTATACTCACGATGGTTGGAGGTTTTGGATGTGCTAAAGAGGGAAACCAGGTCGTCAAGCAAAAGAAATAACATGAAATTGCTGGATGGTGCCACGACATGGTTTTTCTGCGTCGCGACACAAAAAGATGATTTGGGGCAAAAAGTTTACCGCAACATGCCAAACCTTTACGGTTGTGGAAGAATTTTGCACCACAATGCTAGATAATCACGTTGTGACATGGATCGTGAGAAAAATAAAAACCTCACCTTTTCCAACTCCAACTTGAACTTGTATTTTCCCAAAAGCACCCCTAGCAAAGGAAAAGTATAAATAGGACTTTGTAATTTATTTGAGGGATTCTCTTTGACCTAAATTGAGAGCCACTTTGTAGCAAGAAAGAGAAGGAGATTCTTCCTAGGGTTTTGGATTATTCATGCTTTTGGGGGAATTGAGGTTTGCTTTTTTTATGTCAAAGTGCTTTAGGGATCCAATGTAGCCTAATTGGAAGGCTCTGTGTTAAACATATGTTATTGTTATCAATATAATGAAAATTTTGATTCATTCATGTTATTAATTTAATCTTTAATTTTCATTATTGTGCGACGACACTTAGTGTGAATTATTAGGTTGTACGTGTTGAGATTAGACATATATTATATTTTAGTCTTGAAAAGCTCATGTGAATGAATGATTAGTACTATGTGCATACACCCTAACAGAGTGTTAGTAGGTTCATGATTTCTTGAATAATTAGTGTTTGTGCATACGCCCTAACAGATACGCATTTGTTCTTGATTTTGAGTATTCCTGTGTTTAATGGGTTTTTAATTCATAGGCTAGACCATACGCCCTAGCTAGTCTTGTGTTAAAAATACTAGGTTTATCCCGAACGCCTTACGATAATACCTTGATTTAGTGAATGTGAACCCTAGAGACTGAATTGATAAACAATAAAGAGATGTTTGACATAGAGTTGGATAATTGTGGTGAAATTGGAGCCCTAGGTTGTAACAACTGCTATAAACTAATACAATGCATGCAAAATAACAATAGAAAATTGGCCCAAAACTTTTCCTTTGTATTATAAGTCATACGTCTTTTATACACAAAGAATGTCATTTACAAAAATGCCATTTTAAAAGACAAAACAGGGAAAACAGTGTAGCTATTGCTCCTCGCTTGCCACCCCCCTCTGACTGCATCATCACTAGATCCTGCATCCACAAAGGAATAACGGGTGAGCACAAATAATGCCGTAAGTAAAACCCTCTATCTGTCTATCCCCGTAGTATTACTCTTAATTCTTCCTCCAACTTTCTGTTGTTCCTACTAAACGTCATGGCCCCATCTATCGGAGGTACGACGGATGGCGTTCACACAGCACCATCTCACTCTTCATGACTATCGGGTGGAATTCACACAGCACCAACGCTTCTTAGTGACTGCCAAGTAGGGATCACAAGCCATCCCGGTTTTCGTAACTATCGGGTGGAGACCACATAGCACCTACCCGTTCCTCATGACTTCGGTAACGATCACCAAGCATTAACCCGTTCCTAATCACTGTCGGTGATGATCACAAAGCATCAACCCATCTCTAATAAATATCGGTTGATGATCACAAAGCATCAACCCTTTTCTAATAATAACCGGTGATGGTCACAAAGCATCCACCCGTTTCTAATACCTATCGGTGTGATCACAAAGCATCAACCCATTTCTAATGGATATTCGGGTGGTGTCACAAACATCAACCCGATTCTCATAATTGTGGGTGATGATCACAAAGCATCCACCCATTTCTATATTCTTCTCATTCACTCTATTCTAGCACTTCTCATTCTCTCTACCCTTAGAGTAGTTGCATCCACAAAGTTCCTCTCCTAGAGCAAGTGCATACACAAAGTCTCCTACTCTTTCTTAGGTCACTCTCAATGCACAATTATTGCCTATGGATGGTTCATCTCCCAATGCACTTATGAAATGCCAACATGCAATGTTGCAAGAATTAGGTTCACTACTCATACTCAACCCTCTATTAGGCATTTCATCAAACAACTCAAGTGCAAATAAAACTCTACTATCAATAATTTCTAAATCTTTCTTAACCATCCAAAATGGGAGAAACCCCCCTCACATAGCCACATATCCTGCCAAGAAAGACACTTCCAAAGGATTCCTCATAACCCTTCAATTCATCCCAAACTACCTTTCCAACCCATCTCACTTCTTATATTTGAATGTATAACAATCAAACACACTAGAAATCTCTATTTAAGCCTATAACATGGCATATACATGTATATAACATACATACATAAGTGCTATCAAAACCCTAATCAAGAAAATTCCCAAATCTCAACTGGTTGGGGTTTACTTACCTTGTTATGGAGAGATTTCACTAACTCTTCCTTTCACTTGGTTTGCTTGACTTTTTCCTACTCTTAAACAAAGAACAAAAACCCTCAATATTCAAAATACAAAAAAACTCACAAGCTTCACAACCAAAGCAAGGTCCTTACCTTAGGATGCCTTGGGTTGATTTTCTACACCCCAAATCACTCCAAAAGCCCTTTAAAACTCCTTGATCAAAAGAAAGAAATTTGAGAGGAAGCAAGGAGGAGAGTGGCGATGAGAAGAAGAATGAAGGGTTTGCAATGACTTAATTCCTTTTAATGAAATTTATACACAAGCATTCCCATTTTGCCCTTACTCTTCTTTGGAATTCTATCTATATCCTTTGATTCATTACAACACACCCCCATAGCAACATATCTCCATGAAATTCCTTGCATTTTACTCACCACTTTTCCTGCTAATTAGGGGTAGAATGGTCAAATTGCCCTTAGGGAAGAAAATATCAAAACTTAACAAACATTTTGGTCGGCCTGTCGCTGCGGCAGAAGCTTCTGTCGCCGCGGTGAAACTTTCCAGCAGCTTCCCATGGCTTCACACCTCTTCGCGCGGCGAAGATTCTTCTTCGCCCGGCGAAGCTGGCACTGAACTTCTTCTATTTTCAACCAATTTCAGGCAGTTTCAACATAACACTCAATCAAAGGTCAACCAAACATAATTACCAAGAAACAACTCAATAAAGCAAAGAAGAAACAATACAACGTACCTCAAGTGGGGCGTTACAATTCTTCCCCCCTTAAAAGAATTTTGTCCCGAAATTCACACAATAACTCTGGGAAACGATTCTGCTGTCCCGTTCTACTTCCCAAGTGGCCTCTTCCACTTTGCGATTCCTCCAAAGGATCTTCACTACGGAACACTCTTGTTCCAAAGCTCTTTAACCCTTCGATCTAAAATCTGAACTGGACGTTCTTCATATACTAGATTCTCTATTACTTCGACGTCCTCTACACTCAGGATGTGGAGGGGATCACTTACATATTTCCATAGCATCGAGACATGGAAGACATCATGCACCCTGTCCATGCTCAGTGTAGTGCCAATCTGTAGGCCACCTTTCCCACTCGTTGCAAAACCTCAAATGGACCTACATATCTCGGTGCTAACTTCCCTTTGCTTCCGAAGCGCACTACTCGTTTGTAAGGGGAAACTTTCAAAAAACCTTTGTCGCCCACCTGGAATTCCACCTCTTTCTTGTTCAGTCGGCATAACTCTTCTGTCGATCCTGGGCTTGTTTCATTCTATTTCTAATTAACTTCACATCTTCTACCAGTTTCTGAGTGTCATCTCTGGCCCAAGAGCGGTACTCAACTCATCTTTTTCGCCTACTTCATCCCAATGAGCGGAGACCTACACCATCTACCATTAGAGCCTCGTAAGGCGCCATTCTAATATAGACTGATAACTATTGTTGTAGGCAATTCCACTAAGGGTAACATCTCATGCCAGATACTCTATAATCCATGCAATAGGCTCTCAACATATCCTCGAGCACCTGGTTCGTCTCTCGCGTTTGGCCATCCGTCTGAGGATGGTAAGCATTGCTGAAAGCTAAACGTACCTAAACTCCTCTATAAACTCGTCCAGAAGGCTGAAACAAATCTAGAATCTCTATCTGACACTATAGTCTTGGGCACACCCATGCAATCTGACTATCATCTTGAGGTAAATCTGAGCCAACGATCTCATTGGTGCTCTCCTTTACGAAGGAAATGGGCTGATTTGGTAATCTATCCACAATCACCCATATAGCATTACACCCTTTTGTACTCTAGGAGACGCGTGATAAAATCCATTGAAATGCTCTCCTTTTCCACTCTAGAATACTCAATGGTTGAAGCAACCCTGACGGCCGTTGGTGTTCTGCTTTCACTTGCTGACAAGTTAGACATTTAGTCACAAACTCTAATTTCTTTCTTCATACCTGACCACCAATAGCCTTTCTTTACATCTTGATACTCTGGTTGCTCCCGATGAGCGGTGTACGGTGTTTTCATGACCTCCAAGAATTTTCTGTTTCAACTCCTCATTCGGAGGAATGCACAACCGATGCTTAAAATAGAGGACCCCATCCTCACAAAGAACTCGGATGTCTTGCCCTCAAGCACTTGCTGAACTGTTTTCTGACACCACTCATCGGCCACTTGCTTTACTTTGATTTCCTTCAGTAACGAAAACTGACCTCTAGACTGGCAATTCTTCCCGGAACCACTTCAATCTGTTCCTTAACAATTCTCCTGTTAACTTTTTCTACTTGGTAAGCCGGAATAAATGCTTTTCTACTCAAAGCATCGGCTACTACATTGGCTTTTCCCGGTTGATACTTGATCTCACAATCATAATCCTTCCAGTTCTAACCACCTTCTCTGCCTCATATTCAACTCCTTTTGAGTGAAGAAGTACTTTAAACTCTTATGATCGGTGTAATGTTACTCTTCACACCATAAAGGTAATGCCTCCAAATCTTTAAGGCAAAGACCACGCTGCTAATTCTAAGTCATGCTGTAGGTATCTGATCTCGTACTCTTTCAATTGACGAGAAGCATAAGCTATAACCCTACCTACCTGCATTAGCACGATGCCATCCCTGCAGAGAGGCGTCTGTAAAAATGTCATAATCTACACCCTCCTGTGGTAACACTAATACGGAGCTGTTGTTAACCTCTTCTTCAACCTTGGAAGCTCTCTTCACATGCTACGACCAGACAAAAGGAGTTTTCTGTTTGGTAAGAGCTGTCATGATTTAGCCAGTTGGGCGAATCCCGCTACAAATCGCCGATAGTAACCTACTAAACCTAAGAAACTCCTGATTTCTTCACTGTTCTCGGCTTTTGCCATTCAAGGATTGCCTGCACTTTGCTTGGATCTACTGAAATCCCTTCTTTCGACCGTATGACCCAGGAATATCACTTGATTAAGCCAAAACTCACACTTAGAAAATTTAGCGCACAACTTCTTTTCTCTCAGCCGTTGCAATACTATCCAAGTGTTTCTCATGTTCTCTCTTGACTTTGAGTAAATCAGAATGTCGACAATGAAGACAACAATAAACTGATCCAAATACTCATGGATACCCTATCATCAGCCCTAAAAATAGCTGGGGCATTAGTCAAGCCAAAAGGCATCACTACAAATTCATAATGCCTATATCTGTACGAAAGCATTGTTTAGCCACATCTTGCTCAACCACTCTTACCTGATGATACCCGCCTCAATCAATTTTGAGAACACAGTCGCTTCTTTCAATTGATCAAAAAGTCATCTATCCGGGGTAGCGGTTACTTATTCTCACTGTAATTTTATTCAACTCCCTATAATCAATACACGTCCTTAGTGATCCATCCTTCTTTTTCACAATGGATTGGAACTCCCCAAGGAATGACTGGTCGGATAAAGCCTTTATCTAAAACTCTTGGAGTTGCTCTTTAGTTCTTGAAGCTCAGCTGGGCCATTCGATAAGGGCTTTAGATATTGGTGCTGTCCCTGGTGCTAGTTCGATCTAAATTCTACCTCCCTTTCTGGAGGCAAACCCGTAACTCTTCCGGAAACACATCTAAAAGTCTCGAACTACTGGCACCCTCTGAATCTCTAGCTGTAGAACATCACCCTCTGCACTCCATGGGCAATATATCCCGAACACCCCTTTCTCAACATCTTCCTAGCTTTCACACTACTAATCAGCATGCTCAACTGATGGCCCTCTTCAAAACTAAACTTATCTCCACTATCGAGATTAAATCTTGCCTTCTTTTTCCGACAGTCAATCTCTATCTCCATATCTCCTAGAAATCCATCCCAATATCACATCAAAGTCGGGCATATCAAAAACTATTAAGTCAACTGCTAACTCTCTACCCTGGATCACCAAGACTCTCTTAACAAAATCTCTTGAGTCAGGACACTAACCCCATCGGATAACTCTATCTTAATGGGTTGAGTCGCTCTATAGGTTTCAAACCTAATCTTTCAATCATCCCATAAGATAAAAGAATGAGTGGCGCCTGAATCAATTAAAGCATATAAGGGAACTGAATGAAATAATACTGACCAGCAACGGCTTATGGACTGGCCCCTGCTTCCCCCTATGCCACAGTAAACACTCTAGCATTTGCAGTACCTCCTGAACCCTGAGTGGTTGGTGGAAGAGGAGCTTTACAATCTCTCATCATGTGCCCTGGTTGTCGGCACCTATAACACACTCTCTGGTCCCTCAGACATTCTCCTGGGTGATTCCTCCCACACTTAGGGCAAAGAGGAAACCCTGTCGTCCGGGGTCGCTTATTCTTCCATTCTTTTCTATTCTGTCTATACTGAAACTTCTTCTTCTGATTCTTCATGTCTTTACCTTTTAGACCCTCATGTTTCTCTCTCTGGGGGGCGGAGGGTGGCTCACTTGGTCCTCCTGTCGAGGATCCTACGGGGAAGATTTTATTCTCAAAAATCTCCACCTTCATTGCCCGCCTCAAAGCCTCACTATAATTTCAAGGACGGTTGGAACTTGTCATTATATCCTAGGCTATCTCTGGCTTCAACCCGTGCACAAACTTATCCCTTCTCAAGGCCGGAGTACTAACTATTTCGGGTGCGAACCTTGCAAGAGAATTGAATTTCACCGAATACTCTTTTACGGCACTAGTCCCTTGCCGTAAACTGATAAATTCTTGGACCTTCTCATGAACTTGGTCCTCTGTTCTATACTTGGCCTCAAACTCTTGCCTGAACTCTTCCCAAGTCATTACTGTCACATCATGAGTTTCTTCCATTAATTCCCACCAAATTTGGGCATCACCCCGAAACAAGAAACTCGCATACTAGATCTTCTCCCGGTCTGACATGGGAAATAAACCCGTGGCTCGTTCTACGGACCCAAGCCACTCTTTTGCTATTACTGGATCTGTAGTACCCTTAAACTCTGAGGGTTGATGTTGACTAGAAAGACCGTAAATCGGTTCAACTCTGCTCTATACTGGGGGAGGTACCGGTTGTCCTCTTTTGACATGCGCAACTGGCGGTACCTGTACGGGGGTTTCAACTCTCCCTTGGGTTTCTGCCATAACTTGCTGTATAATTCCCCGAATTCTAGCTTCATCCAAGGGAGGGGGCGTAGACTCTGGTGGGTTAGAAGGTTCTCCTTCATTCACCACACCCTTACCGCGATTCCGATAACTACGCCTCATCTACAAAATAATCATACCAATGAACTCGAGAAACAATTACTGTAAGGAAAGAATTAACTCACACAGTCAGTTATAGGACGTCGTGGCGATGAGAATAGTACACTGTTCAATCCCAAAATCTTTGCTCTGATACCAAAAATGTAACATCTGCTGTAAACTAATACAATGCATGCATAATAACAATAGAAAATGGGCCCAAAACTTTTCCTTTGTATTATAAGTCATACGTCTTTTATACACAAAGAACGTCATTTACAAAAATGCCATTTTAAAAGACAAAACAAGGGAAACAGTGTAGCTATTGCTCCTCGCTTGCCGACGCCCCTCCGACTACATCATCACCTAGATCCTGCATCCACAAAGGAAAATAACAAGGTGAGCACAAAATAATGCTCAGTAAGTAAAACCCTCTATCTGTCCATCCCTATATGTATTACTCTTAATTCTTTCCTCACACTTTCTGTTGTTTCCTACTAAACGTCATGGCCCCGTCTTACCGGAGGTACGGCCGGATGGCTTTCACACAGCACCATCTCACTCTTCATGACTATCGGGTGGAATTCACACAGCACCAACCCGTTCTTAGTGACTACCGAGTAGGGATCACGAAGCACCTACCTGGTTTTCATAACTATCGGGTGGAGACCACATAGCACCTACCCGTTCCTTATGACTTTCGGGTAATGATCACCAAGCATTAACCCGTTCCTAATCACTGTCAGGTGATGATCACAAAGCATCAACCCATCTCTAATAAATATCGGGTGATGATCACAAAGCATCAACCCCTTTCCTAATAACTAACCGGGTGATGGTCATAAAGCATCCACCCGTTTCTAATACCTATCGGGTGATGATCACAAAGCATCAATCCATTTCTAATGGATATTCGAGTAGTGGTCACAAAGCATCAACCCGATTCTTATAACTGTCGGGTGATGATCACAAAGCATCCACCCATTTCTAATACTCTTCTCATTCACTCTATTCTAGCACTTCTCATTCTCTCTACCCTTAGAGTAGTTGCATCCACAAAGTTCTCTACTCATAGAGCAAGTGCATACACAAAGTTTCCTACTCTTTCTTAGGTCACTTCTCAATGCACAATTAATGCCTATGGATGGTTCATCTCCACTAATGCACTTATGAAATGCCAACATGCAATGTTGCAAGAATTAAGGTTCACTACTCATACTCAAACCTCTATTAGGCATTTCATCAAACAACTCAAGTGCATAATAAAACTCTACTATAACAATAATTCTAAGTCTTTCTCTAACCATCCAAAATGGGGAGAAACCCCCTCACATAGCCACATATCCTGCCAAAGAAAGACACTTCCAAAAGGATTCCTTAATACCCTTCAATTCCATCTCAAACTACCTTTCCAACCCACATCTCACTTCTTATATTTGAAATGTATAAACAATCACAAAGCACTAGAAATCTCTATTTAAGCCTCAATAACATGGCATATAACATGTATATAACATACATACATAATTGCTATCAAAAACCCTAATCAAGAAAATTCTCAAATCTCAACTTGGGTTGGGATTTACTTACCTTGTTATGGAGAGATTTCACTAGCTCTTCCTTTCACTTGGTTTGCTTGACTTTTTCTCTACTCTTAAACAAAAGAACAAAAACCCTCAATATTCAATATATACAAAAACTCACAAAGCTTCACAACCAAAGCAAGAATCCTTACCTTAGGATGCCTTAGGTTGATTTTCTACCCCAAATCACTCCAAAAGCCCTTTAAAACTCCTTGATCAAAAGAAAGAGAATTTGAGAGGAAGCAAGAGAGGAGAGTGGCGATGGAGAAGAAGAATGAAGGGTTTGCAATGACTTAATTCCTTTTAATGAAATTTATACACAATCATTCCCATTTTGCCCTTACTCTTCTTTGGGAATTCTATCTATATCCTTTGATTCATTACAAACACACCCCCATAGCAACATATTCTCCATGAAAATTCCTTGCATTTGACTCCCCACTTTTCCTGCTAATTAGGGGTAGAATGGTCAAATTGCCCTTAGGGAAGAAAATATCAAAAACTTAACAAACATTTTGGTCGGCCTGTCGCCGCGGCAAGGAAGCTTCTATCGCTGCGGCGAAACTGTCCAGCAGCTTCCCGTGGCTTCATCACCTCTTCGCCGAGGCGAAGATTCTTCTTCGCCCCGGCGAAGCTTGGAATACTGAACTTCTTCTATTTTCAACCAATTTCAGGGCAAGTATTCAACATAACACTCAATCAAAGGTCAACCAAACAATATTACCAAGAAACCAACTCAAATAAGAGCAAACGAAGAAACAATAACAACGTACCTCAAGTGGGGCGTTACATAGGTTTTGGTCAATTGGATTTTAGATAATTTTTATAGTTGATTAATTTTAGTTCTAATCAGTTGTTGCTTTTCTTTAATTATTTTATTATTAATTCTAGTTATGAGTTTTAATTGAAGCATAGTTATTAGGATTAGTAAATTGTTTACAAATCTCTGTGGGATCGACCCTTGCTTTTTGCACACTAAACTACGATAGCAATTCGTACACTTGCGAGGAATTAGAATTTGTTCATTAGTTATCATTTGGCATTCAACCTTAGCATGCTTCTACAAATAAGACACTCCAAAAACTCGTGTTGGCACATGGCCATTCTATCACCAATTTCCTCAAGCTTAGAGGAAGTTGGAAGGTCACCCTAGGTTTATTATTCTATTACAAAGAATAAAACATCTTCAGGATTCGTCATGCCTTCGCCTCATCTTCAAAGCTTATTCTACTTTACAAATAAATTTAAAGAAACCTTGAGTTACATTTGAGGGGATTTAAATGAGAAGAGAATTCACATTGAAGAATGGGAGGTAAGGCAGGACACACAGGCCTTATTTAAAACAAACAAATCCAAAACAATAAAACCTAAGGTCTATGGCCGAGTACCAAACACCATGCCTAATAGACACCAACCATACAATGCATAAATTAAAATTTACCATATTTGAATTTTTGGGTCAATTTCACTTTGGCCCCTTTAATTTTGAAGATTTTTTATTGGTCCCTAAACTTCATAAAATTATTTTAGTCCTTGTCTAGTTTGAAAAATGACTAAACAGTCCAGAATAGTGACAACTCATTCTTCTATTGATGGCTAAGTGTAAGAGTTCAAAACGCTTTTCTCCATTCCCTAAAATACCCTTATCCTGCAGCAATAGGACAATTCCTTTGCAACCCTAATTCCTACATGAAAGATCGTGGGATTTATCCTCTTCGATGGCAAAAACCATTAAATCCTAGTAGCCTAAAACAGGCCACTCCCACTAGGCTCACGTACATAGTGCGAGACCCAAAAGTCTCAGACGGCTAGGCATGTTAATGCCTAGCCTTGTCTTGCCGTAGCAAGGCATTGCCACGCGCTCACAAGCGTGATAGAGGCTATCGTTGCTGCAGTGTTGAGACAGTGTGTCACGCGCTATGGCATGTGGTAGTCGCTATATGCCAAGGGTAATGCGTATGAGGTACATACCCCCTAATTGAGGGCCAGTCGTGCATGAAGGCATGGCCAAGGGCCCTTGGGGTTTCCTGGTGGCGTGCGGCAACCCGAAACTAGGCACAGCCACGCGCAGCAATGCGCAACAAGAATGGTGGCCACGCGCACCAATGCGTAGTAGAAGGTAAGGTTGTCGTGCTCTCCAGCATGCAACCATGGTCAGGGTGGCTATGCACAGCATCGCACAACCATGGAGTAGGGGGCTACACACGCCAACGCACAACCATGGACAACGAGTGCATGCAGCACACAAATTTAGCCACCTAAATTAGGGTTTTTTGTAAACCCTATTCTAGCCAATCTACAAGAAACTCATCAACACAATTAAATCCAAAAACAGCAGGTTTGAAATTAAAATTAAAAACCCTATGCATGCCAATCTAGCACCCAATCACATACATTCAATTAATAGTCGAATTGAAGCTCTAATACCACTTGTAGGAACCATGTCATGGCAAGCACAGAATAACAAAAATTTTATTCTTGCCATGGCACGATTCCCTTACCCAAGATCATGATTTTGACTAAATTAGTCAAGATAAATTAAAACTACCATACAAGGTTATGTGATATACCTTCCGTTGGTGGCTCCTTCTCTGGATTGGAACTTTTAGTACTGTTCACTATCACTATTCACAGGTACTGTCACAGGGTACTGTTCACAGGATACTGTTCACAGCATACTGTTCACAGCATTGTTCACGGGTACTGTTTACTGGTACTTCACTATCGATCCAACGTAGGATCGAGTCTGTCAGTATCCATACAAAGGTAGGCTCGGGATCACCCTAGGATTGACTGCTAGATCAATCGGAGGGCTTAAGGGAGGTGGTAGATAAGAGAAATTCTCTCTCTCTCTCTCTCTCTCTCTCGGTCTAGGGTTGGTGGCTAGGGTTTTTGGGAGAGGTAATTTTGCAAAATTAACTTTTGATTATTAGCTCACTTAAAATAAAACCCAATGACCCTTAATATAGACAATCTCAAATAAGAGTCCAATAAGGATTGTAAATCCTTAATTCCTTTTCGGATTGGATTACAATCGTTATTTGAATTGGATTGCAATCCGTGATATAAGGGAATAGAATATCTCTTAAAGATATTCTCCTAAAATATGAATCTTGATTAAATAAATATTCCTATTTATTTAATTCCTATATAAATACATATTCTAATTAAATAAATATTACTATTTATTTAATCGATATATATTTATATATATTTATCATATTTAATATATGAGTTTTAATATATATTTAATTAAATTAAATATATATTTCCATATTAATTAAAATTAATACGATTCCAATTTTGCTAAAAATTCTCCCAATAAATTGGATAATAGCGTCAACCCTTAGCAAAATTACCAAAGTGTCATTTTCGCCCATAATGACAAAAATGCCCCCAGACTCCCAAATTACCAAAATACCCTTTTTAGTCCAATGACAAGATTGTCCTTCAATTTTTGTTTCTCCCTTAACTACCTTCTATGTGTGTGACTCGAAGGCTCTTCACTTTGCCGACAGTGTCGCGCTAACTAATTAAGAATCAAGCAATTAGTATTTTTGTACACAATTCAAGATTGGCCTCTAGCAAGACATCATGATTCCCCATAAGTAAAGAATCAATAATTTAGGCTTACCTTGTCTTTGGTATGGTTACCTTGCAATTCGATCCGTTTCATCATCTTTTATCTCATCAAGGTTTGAGGTACAGAAATAGTGTTTACCTCAAAAGCTACCTTGACATGTTCTACATTTGGTTCTTGAATAAGACGACTATTGGATTCGAGCACTTACTTGATTTCTGTAACACCCCACTTGAGGTACGTAGTTAAGATTTGATGAATGGTTCGAATGTTTATCGATTTATCCTTAGTTGAGTCTGTATGTTGTTATTATTGTTTGGTTTATCCTTGGATGAAAAGGTATATTGGTTTGGTTGAGTGTTTTTCTTGAAGGTTGGTATGATTTAGCAAAATTTTAGGGTTATAGTCTTCGCCGGGGCGAAGAAGTCTTGTCGCCGCGGCGAAGAGGGAGTGCTTCAACCCGGGTGGCCTCTGTGAGTTTTCGCCGAGGCGAAGAAAATAGCTTCGCCGCGGCGAAGACTCAGCTGAATGTTTCCCTTGAGTTTTTGAGATTTCTTTCTTTTGAGACTCAATGACCATTCTACCCCTTTTTAGCAGGAAAAGTGGGGAGTGAATTGTAAGGAAAATTCATGGAGAATAGTTTGATTGGGGTTGTGTTTGCAAAGAATGAAAGGTCTTAAATGGAATTTCAAAGAGTGAGTAAGGGTATTTTGGGAAAGAGTGGAGAAAAATATGTGATATTAAGGGTTAGCTTTAGAAACCCCTTCATTTTGTTTTCTCACCACCGCCTCTTTCATCCCCTATTTCTCTCAATTTTTCATCCAAGATTCCAAGGATTCTTGAAGAGCTTTTGACTAGAATTTGTTACAAATTGATCCTAAGTACTAAAAGGTAAGATTCCTTACTCTAGAAGCAAATTTTCATTTGTTGAAAGAATGGGATCCTTATTAAGTTTTGTATTGAAGGTTAAGAGAAAGTGTTAAGCCATCAAGAGTGGAGAGTTTAAGTGGGTTCTACTTGTGTCCAAGGTAAGTAAATTCATCTAAGTTGTGATTTACTTGATTGAATGATGTGTAGAGAGTTTTAGATCTATGATTAATGCTTGAATTGTTTATGTTGAAATGAGTTGATGAATTCATGAATGGGTTCAATGTTGTTATATGAAGGATTTTCCACCATGAGGAGGGTGGATTGTGTTGTGAAATTTTGGTTGAAGTATGGGTAGAATTAGAAGTAATTGAGAGGAATTTTTGAAGTGTGTTTCTCTTTGCAGGATGTGTGATGATTTAAAGGAGTTAAACTCCAATTTTGGATGGTTAAGAAAGAAATATGATTAAAGTTAGAATAGAGTTTATGTATGCACACATATTGTTTGATGAAATGCCTAAAAGAAGTATAAGTAAAATTAGAGAACCTTACCTTATGCAACATAGCATATTTGCATGTCATGAATGCATATAAGGAAGATTTTAGGCATGAGTCATCCATATGCATGTGTTTAATTGAGTAATTACATAAGAAAAAATATGAGAAATGAGAAAGAAACACTCTATGAATAGAGATAAAGAAAACAACAAATTCTCTTAGAGTAAAGAGAAAGAAAGAACTAGCACTAGAAGATAAAATGATTCTTAAGTGCTATAGAAAAGAAAAGAAACTAGGTTGTGCGATGGGAACTCGTGAGTATAGAGTTACCCTCATGTAAACCGTTATGAGAAAGAACGGTCTCTGCCATGAGAGAGCGGAATGCGTGCAAATCGCTATGATAAGGAGCGATCTCCGCCATGAGAGAGCGGAATGCATGTGATCCGTTATGAGAAAGACGGACTCCGCCATGAGAGAGCGGAATACACGTAAACCGCTATGAGAGAGAGGGAGCAGTTTCCGCCATGAGAAAGGCGGTATGAGATTGAGAAAAAAAGAAAAGAATAGAAAGAAAAGAAAAGAAAGAAAAATGAGAATTTGAATTAGAAATTTGATAAGAATACAAAGAGAATTGATGAGTAATGCACGGGGATGATAGCGTAAGAGACTGTTTTACTTACTGGGCATCTTTGTGCTCACTCCGTTGTTTTCTTTGTTGTACAGGAAATAGGTGAGGACTTGGTCGGATGGACGTCGGCAAGCGGGGAGATTTGGCTGCACTGTCCTTTGTTTCGTTTTGTTTCGAAAGTCCTTGTACATATGATGTTTTGTTTTGTAACGAATGTGATTACTAAGTAAAGGATATTTACACACGACACTCTAGTGATCTCAAGTCGAAGGACCACATGCACCACTATATATAGGAGGATATATTCCACAGACACTGGGTTTACCATCTCGTGTGGAATCCTCTGATGGGTTAGTCTAGTGTACTTGCACAAGCAAGCAACCATGCGTTGCACCAAGTTGATGCCCATAACCTTGACATGTGAGATCTATCACTACCTTTCGATAGGGTCGTTCATGTAATATACTGTATAGCTAGTAATTCTGTAAGAAATATAAGATAAAATCCACCAAATAACTTTTACAAACATATGTACATAATGTAAATCCGAAAATTCTAATTTTTAATTCATATAAATATATACACAAAATATTGATATATTTTAGTAAACATAAGGTAATCTTGAATAGTGCCGCCAAACTCCTCCACTTCTTGACGTCCCACCCGATCAAAAATCATCTAGTACCTGCAAAACAGTAAAATAACGGAGTGAGCACTAATTGCTTAGTAAGTAAAGAAAACTACACTACTGTGTTTCCTCTGTTACTCATGTTCTGAGTTTTTCTTTTCTCACTTAATTCTTTAATTATATTCTTCATTCTTTTCTGTTTCTCTTATGTTGTATCTCTTTTTTTTTCTCTTCTGTTTTTCTTTCTCTTATATTGTATCTTTCTTTTCTTTTCTATTTCTGTTTCTTTTATGTTTTCTTTCTAGTATGCTGAGGACTAGGTTGATGCATGGATTTGGAATCCTGGCCATGTGAGTGGGTACAGCCCTCATCTACATGCACTACTCACGGACTGTACAAGTACTGTTTCTCTCTACTGTGGCCACTCGGTCGTGGCGGTGTGCATGTAGGCATGCTCTACTAGGTATAGTCCTCATCCATACGCACTACTCACAGACAGTACAAATACTGTATCTCTCTGCTGATGCTGCTCACTTGTGGCAGCATGTATGTGGGCATCTTTGTCACTCATAGGCTCCCCATCGCAAAAACCTTATATCATAGCATGCTATAGAAAGATATACTATAAACATTTCAACATACACTTGCATTCTTTAAAAACATACACTTTCCATATATGAACATATCATTTCATCATCACCATTTCATGGATGCAAACAAATTCATAGAAACATATCATCCTTAGGCTTGTTTATACATACACAAGCTCATACTTAGGTAACATATAACATATTACACATAGCCTCTGTGGTCATTCATTACATCAAATATATGTTCATACAATCATTAGATAATCACAAAGACCACTCATTCAAACATGCTTCACAACCCTTTAAGCATAATTTTCATACTTGGAATCAATCATAGATTATTAGATTAAAAAATAAACTAATAATTTGGAAGCACTTTTGAGGTAGTCATTCTGCACAGGTCATATTCAAAAGGTATACCTCGAGCTATACACATCGGATTGCTATGGTCTTGGTCTCATTTTAAAGCTTCGAGAAAAGGCTACAACTTGTAACAACTGCTCTAAACTAGTAAAATGCTTGCATAACAATAATAGAAAATGGGCCCAAAACTTTTCTTTTTTATTTCAGGTAATAAGTCTTTTATACACAAGGAGTATTATTTTACAAGATGCCATTTAAAAGACAAAAACAGGGGAAACAGTGTAGCTATTGCTCCTCGCTTGCCGACGCCCCTCCGACTGTATCATCACACTTTCTTTCTATTGTTTTCTACTAACATTATGGCCTTATCTTACCGGAGGTACGGCCGGATGGGGTTCACACAACACCATCTCACTCTTCATGACTGTCGGGTGGAGTTCACACAGCACCAACCCGCTCTTAGTGACTACCGAGTGAGGATCACAAAGCATCTACCCAGTTTTCATAACTATCGGGTGGAGACCATAAAGCACCTACCCGTTTCTCATGACTTTTGGGTGACGATCACAAAGCATCAACCCGTTTCTAATGGCTTTCTCTACTCTAGCACTTCTCATTCTCTCTACCCGTAGAGTAGTTGCATTCACAAAGTTCTCTACGCATAAAGCAAGTGCATACACAAAGTTTTCTACTCTTATTAAGCCCCTTCTCAATGCACAAATAGTGCATATGGATGGTTCATCTCCACTAATGCACTTATGAAATGCCAACATGCAATGTTGCAAGAATTAAGGTTCACTACTCATACTCAAACCTCTACTAGGCATTTCATCAAGCAACTCAAGTGCATAACAAGACTCTACTATAACAATAATTCTATGTCTTTCTTTAACCATCCAAAATGGGAGAAAACTCCCCCACATAGTCATAAATCCTGTCATAAAATAACACTGTCAAAAAGGATTTCTCAAAATCCTTCAATTCCATCTCAAACTACATTCCCAACCCACATCTCACTTCTCATAATTAAAGTGTATGAACAACCATAAAGCAATAATTATCTCCATTTAAATCTTAATAACATAGCATATCACATGTATATACATACACACATAATTGCAATTAACTCTCTATTCAAGAAAGTTCTCAAATCTCTACTTGGGTTGGGGTTTACTTACCTTGTGATGGAGAGATCTCACTAGCTCTTCCTTTCTCTTGGTTTGCTTGATTTGTCTTTCTACCCTTAGGATGCCTTAGATTGATTTCTACCCAAATCACTCCAAAGCCCTCTAAAAACCTTGACAATTGGAAGAGAAATTGAGAGGAAGTAAAAAGGAGAATGCGGGTGGAGAAGAAAGAATGAGGGTTTTGCAATGACTTAATTCCTTTTAATACAATTTATGCACAAGCATTCCATTTTGCCCTTACTCTTCCTTAGGAACTCCATTTATACCCTTTGATTCATTACAAACAATCCCCATATTAACATATCTCCAAGAAATTCCTTACATTTTACTCCCCATTTTCCTACTAATTAGGGGTAGATGGTCAAATTGCCCTTAGGGAAGAAAATATCTAAACTTAACAAACATTTGGTCGGCCCGTCGTCGCGGGGAAAAATTTTCTGTCGTCGCGGCAAAACTGTCTAGCAGCTTCCCCCTTCAACACCTCTTCGCTTCGGCGAAGCCTGGAACACTAAACTTCTTCTATTTCAACCAATTTCAAGGCAAGTATTCAACATACCATTCAATCAAAGGCCAACCAAACAAATAATACTAATAAACCGACCTCAAATAAGAGCAAAAAGAGAAACATTAGCTACGTACCTCAAGTGGGGTGTTAAAATTTTCCCCCCTTAAAAGAATTTCGTCCCCGAAATTCATACAAATAACTCTGGGAAGCGATTCTGCATGTCTCGTTCTACCTCCCAAGTGGCCTCTTCCACTTTGTGGAGTCCTCCAAAGGATCTTCACTAGCGAAACACTCTTGTTCGAAGTCCTTTAATCCTTCGATCTAGAATCTGAACTGGACATTCTTCATATACTAGATTCTTTGTTAACTCAATGTCCTCTACACTCAGGATGGCGAAGGGATCACTTACATACTTCCGTAGGATCGAGACATGGAAAACACATGCACTGTCATGCTAGGTGGTAGAGTCAACCTGTAGGCCACCTTCCCACGTCTGTAATACCTCAAATGGACTAATATATCTCGGTGCTAACTTTCCTCTACTTCCGAAACGCATTACCCGCTTGTAGGGGAAACTTTCAAAAACACTTTGTCACCCACTTGGAATTCCACCTCTTTCCTTTTCAAGTCGGTATAACTTTCTATCGATCTTGGGCTTGTTTCATTCTATTTCTGATTAACTTCACATCTTCAACCAGTTTCTGAGTCATCTCTGGCCCAAGAGCATACTAATTCATCTTTTTCGCTTACCTCATCCCAATATAATGGAGACCTACATCATCTACCATATAAAGCCTTGTAAGGCGCATTCTATTGTAGACTGATAACTGTGTTATGGTAATTCCACTAAGGGTAACATCTCATGCCAGGATACTCTATAATCCATGCAACAGGCTTTCAACATATCCTCGAGCACCTGATTCGTTCTCTGCTGTTGGCCATCTGTCTGAGGATGATAAGCAGTACTAATGCTAAACGGGTACCCAAATTCCTCTGTAAACTCGTCTAGAAAGCTGAAACAAATCTGGAGTCTCTATCTGACACTATAGTCTTGGGCACACCATGCAATCTGACTACTCCTTGAGGTAAATCTGAGCCAGCTGATCTATAGTGGTACTCTCCTTTACTGGAAGGAAATGGGCTGATTTGGTTAATCTATCCACAATCACCCATATAGCATTACACCTTCTGACTCTAGGGAGACCCGTGATAAAATCCATCGAAATGCTCTCCCATTTCCACTCTGGAATACTCAATGGTTGAAGCAACCTGACGGCCGTTGTGTTTCTGCTTTCAGTTGCTGACAAGTTAGACTTAGCTACAAAATCTGCAATGTCTTTCTTCATACCTGACCACCAATAGCCTTTCTTTACACTCTGATACATCTTGGTTGCTCCCGATTAGCAGTGTACGGTGTGTCAGAGCCTCCATAAGATTTCTCTTTCAACTCCTCTTCGGAGGAATGCTCAACCGATTCCTAAAATAGAGGACACCATCTCCACAAAGAACTCTGATGTCTTGCCCTCAAGCACTTGCTAACTGTTTTTCTAACACCACTCATCGGCCCATTGCTTTTCTCTGATTTCCTCCAGTAAAGTAAACTGTACCTCTAGACTGGCAACCTCTTCCTGGAACCACTTCAATATGTTCTTTAGCAATTCTCTATTAACTTTCTCTTGGTAAGCCGGAATAAATAGGCTTTTCTACTCAGGCATCAGCTACTACATTGGCTTCCCCGTTGATACTTGATCTCACATTCGTAATCCTTAACCAGCTCTAACCACCTTCTCTGTCTCATATCAACTCCCTTTGAGTGAAAGTACTTTAACTCTTGTGATAGGTGAGAATTCTTTATTACTCTTACACCATAAGGTAATGCCTCCAAATCTTAAGGCAAAGACCACGGCTGCCAACTCTAGGTCATGCGTAGGGTATCTGGTCTTGTACTCTTCAGTTGACGAGAAGCATAAGCTATGACCCTACCTAACTGCATCAGCAAGGCACCAAGTCCCTGTAGAGAGGCATCTGTAAAATGTCATAATCTACACCCTCCTGTGGTAACACTAATACAGGAGCTGTTGTTAACCTCTTCTTCAACCTTGGAAGCTTTCTTCACATGCTTTGAGACCAACAAGGAGTTTTCTGTTTGGTAAGAGCTATCAACGGTTTAGCCCTAGGCGATCCCGCTACAAATCGTAGGTAGTAAATCTAAGCCTAAGAAACTCCTGATTTCTTTCACTGTCTCGCTGTCTACCATTCAAGGATTGCCTCACTTTACCCGTCTTCCGAATCCCTTCCTTTGACCAGTTGGCCCAGAATTATCACCTGATAAGCCAAAACTCACACTTAAATTTAGCACACAACTTCTTTTCTCTCAGTCGCTGCAATACTAATCTCAAGTGTTTCTCATGTTCTTCCCTCGACTAGAATAAATACGATGTCATCAATGAAAACAACAATAAACTGATCCAAATACTCATGGAATACCCGTTCATCAAGTCCATAAAAACTGCTGGGGCATAGTCAAGCCAAAAGGCATCACTACAATTCATAATGCCCATATCTTTTACTAAAGGCAGTCTTAGCAACGTCTTGCTCAACCATCTTACCTGATGATACCCGGACCTCAAATCAATTTTGGAGAACACTGTCGCTCCTTTCAACTGATCAAAAAGGTCATCTATCCGGGGTAGAGGGTACTTATTCTCACTATAACTTTATTCAGCTCCCTAATCAATACACATCCGTAGTGACCCATCTTTCTTTTTCACAAACAGATTGGGCTCCCCAAGGGAATGACTCGGTCGGATAAAGCCTTATCTAAAAGCTCTTGAAGTTGCTTTCTTAATTCTTGAAGCTTAGCTGGGCCATTCAATAAGGGCTTTAGATATTGGTGCTGTCTGGTGCTAGTTCGATACTAAATTCTACCTCCCTTTCTGGAGGCAAACCCGTAACTCTTCCAGAAACACATCTAGAAAGTCTCGAACTACTGGCACCCTCTGAATCTCTAGCTGTGGAACATCACCACTCTGCACTACATGGGCAATAAATCCCGAACACCCCTTTCTCAACATCTTCCTAGCTTTCATACTACTAATCAACATGCTCAACTGATGGCCCTCTCCCAACTAAACTTATCTCCCTATCGAGATTAAATCTCGCTTTCTTTTTCCGACAGTCAATTTCCACCCATATCTCCTAGGAAATCTATGCCCAAAATCACTCAAAGTCGGGCATATCAAAAACTAGTAAATCAATGTTCATGTACTCTCTACCCTGGATCACCATGAACTCTCTTAACACATCTCTTGTGTCAGAACACTAACCCCATTGGGTCTCTATCTTAATAGGTAAGTCACTCTAATAGGTTTCAAACCTAATCTCTCACTCCCATACGATATAAATAATGAATGGCTCTTAAATCATTAAAGCATATAAAGGAACTGAATGAAATAATAACTGACCAGTAACGGCTGATGGACTGGCCTCTGCTTCCCCTTGTGCCATAGTACAACTCTGGCATTCACAGTACCTCCTGAACTCGTGCGGGGTGTGGAAGAGGACTTTACAATCTCTCATCATGTGCCCTGGCTGTCGGCACCTATAACACACTCTCTGGTTCCTTCAGACATTCTCCTGGGTGATTCCCCACATTTAGGGCAAAGAGGAAACCCTTCCGTCCGGGACCGCTTATTCTTCCACTCTTTCTGTTCTGTCTACACTGAAACTTCTTCTTCTGATTCTTCCTTTCTTTACTTTTTACACCTTGTTTTTCTCTCTGCGGGGTGAAGGGTGGCTCACTTGCTCCCTGTCGAGGATCCTACTGGGAAATTTTATTCTCAAAAATCTCCGCCTTCATTGCTCGCCTTAAAGCCTCACTATAATTCGAGGAGGATTAGAAACTTGTCATTATATCCGGGCTATCTCCGGTTTCACTCGTGACAATATCCCTTCTCAATGCTGGAGTACTGACATTCCGGGTGCAAACCTTGCAAGAGAATTGAATTTCACCGAGTACTCCTTCACGGCACTAGACCCTGCTGCAAGCTGATAAATTCTTGGACCTTCTCATGAACTTGGTCCTCTGTTCTATATCGGCCTCAAACTCTTGCCTGAACTCCCCAAGTCATTGTTGCCACATCATGAGTTTTTTCCATTAATCCCACCAAATTCGGGCATCACCCTAAAAACAAGAAACTCGCATATCGGATCTTCTCCATCTGACTGGAGAATAACCCTGTGGCTCTTTCTACACCCAACCACTCTTCTGCTATTACTGGATCCGTAGTACCCTTAAACTCTGAGGGTTGATGTTGACTGGAAAGACCGTAAATCGGTTCAACTCTGTTCTGTACTGGGGGAGGTACCTTGTCCTCTTTCGACATTCACAACTGGTGTACCTGTACGAGGGTTTTAACTCTTCCTTGGTTTCTGCCATGACTTGCTATATAATTCCCTGAATTCTAGCTTCATCCAGGAGGGGGCGTAGACTTTGATGGTTAGAAGGTTTCTCCTTCATTCACCACACCTTACCACGATTTCGGTAACTACGCCTCATCTACAAATAATCACACCAATCAACTCAAAAAACAATTACTGTAGGAAAGAATTAACTCACACGCGGTTATAGGACATCATGGTGATGAGAATAGTACACTGTTCAATCCCAAAATCTTTGCTCTGATACCAAAAATGTAACAACTGATGTAAACTAGTAAAATGCTTGCATAACAATAATAGAAAATGGGCCCAAAACTTTCTTTTTTATTTCATGTAATAAGTCTTTTATACACAAAGTATTATTTTACAAGAGCCATTTAAAAGCAAAAACAGGGGAAACATGTAGCTATTGCTCCTCGCTTGCCGACGCCCCTCCAACTGTATCATCATCTAGATCCTGCATCCATAAGGAAAATGACGTGTGAGCACAAAATAATGCTCAGTAAGTAAACCCTCTATTTGTCTATCCCCGTAACTATTTTTCGTAATTCCTTCCTCACACTTTCTTTGTAATAATTGCTTCATACTAGGATACATATAGAATACATCACGTAAATATATTTATATTAGCAAAAGTAAATGGGCCACAATTTTCTTTTAATACATTTAATCATTCTTTATACAAAGTAAGGCATCATAAGTAAAGGTTATCAAAAACAGTGACAGGGTAGCTATTCCTCCTCGCTTGCCGATGCCCATCCGACCACGTCCTCACCTAGATCCTGCAAACACAAAGAAAAACAACGGGGTGAGCACAAATAATGCTCAGTAAGTAATCCTCTATCGTCTATCCCCGTAACTCTTTCTCTTAATTCTTTCCTTACACTCTTCTCATCTCATTTATTTTCTCTTTCTGTTTCTCTTTCACATAGCTCTTTTCAATTAACTTTCTGTTGTATGTCACGGCCTCATCTTACCGGAGGCACGCTGAGTGGAGATCACAAAGCACCCACCACTTTCGTGACTTCTACTCTTTCTTTTCCTCTATTCTTTCTTATATTTTCTCATTCTTTCTCACTGGAATGTCACGGCCCATCTTACCGGAGGCCGCCGGTGGATTCACAAAACACAACCCATCTTCGTGACTTCCGTTGGAGTTCACAAAGCACCAACCCATCTTCGTGACTTCCGTTGGAGTTCACAAAGCACCAACCCACTCTTCGTGACTTCCGGTTGGAGTTCACAAAGCACCAACCCATTCTTAGATTTTCTCATTCCTTTACTTTTAGAGTAGCCCATTCACAAAGTTCTCTACTCTTTCTCAACATCTTCTCAATGCACAATTAATGCTAAGGATGTTCATGCTTAAAGTTCTTTACTTAATGCACTTTTCAAATGCACAAATGCAATATTGCATCAAAACTGTCATTCTGCGCAGGTCACACTCAAGAAGGCATAACTTGAGTTATACATCTCGGATTGCTCGTTTTGGTCTCGTTTTAAAGCTTAGAGACAGGACTACAACTTTTATGTTTTGGTCTAAACCAGTTCAATCCGTAAGATGCCCAAAATCACTCAGAAAGTCACGGCTGTGACAGGGCAGTTTGGTAACATGTTTTCACTTAGGCATTTCATCAACATTAATTGTGCATAAACAAACCCAATTCAATTATCATTCTATTTAGTTCTCAACCATCCAAAATGAGAGAAAAACACTCTCTTTAGCATCACATACCTATATGGCAAACACACTCCACAAAAATTTCTCCAATTCTTCCAATTTCAACCCATCATCAAATCATCACATATACTTCTCAATTCAAATTATCCAACACAAGCATAATTCATCATCAATCTCATCTCAATTTCTCAATAATCAAAACATATGCATATTTAGAAGAAATCTCTACTCACTTGAATTCTTAAATTTAGCTTGAGTTGGATTTTGAGTGGAATTTACTTACCTTGTGCTTGAGTAGTCTCTCCTAAGCTCTCTATTCTTGTTGGATTCCAATCTTCTCTAACCCTTTGGATGCCTTGAATCAAAACCCTATGAAAATCTACTCAAAAGCCCTCAAATTCCTTGGAAAAGTGATGAAAACTTGAGAGAAAAAAGGAGAGGAGTGTGGGGGTGGAATGAACGAAAATGAGGGTTTCAAACCCTAACACTTTAATTTATAACCACACTTTCCCATTTTGCCCTTGCTCTTTCTTAGAATTCCATCTATGTCCCTTAGTCAATTACAATAATACCCTCATTTTTAATGCATTCTCTATTAATTCTATCTCTTTTCACTCCCCACAAGTTCAACTAATTTGAGTGAAAAGACCATTTTACCCTAATGAAAGTTTAAGGGATTTTCTCTACATTTTCGTCGCAAAATACTTTAACAAAAATTCAACTAAGGGCCAACCAACCAATTAACAATATATTGACCCAAATAAAAACAAACAATAACATTTAAGCAATACACCATAACTTAACTATGTACCCCAAGTGGGGCGTTACATTCTTTCTATTGTTTCTACTAACGTTATGGCCTCCTCTTACCAGGTACAGCCGGATGGTGTTCACACAACACCATCTCACTCTTCATGATTGTCAGGTGGAGTTCACACAGCACCAACCCGCTCTTAGTGACTACCGAGTGAGGATCACAAAGCATCTACCTAGTTTTCATAACTATCGGGTGGAGACCCAAAGCACCTACCCTTTCTCATGACTTTTGGGTAACAATCCAAAAGCTCAACCCGTTTCTAATAACTATCGGGTGACGATCACAAGCATCAACCCATTTCTAATTACTATAGGGGGATGATCACAAGCATAAACCCGTTTCTACTATTCGGGTGACGATCACAAAGCCATCAATTTTGCAACCCGTTTCTACTAAATATCGGGTGACGATCACAAAGCATCAACCCGTTTCTAATGACTTTCTCTACTCTAGCACTTCTCATTCTCTCTACCCGTAGAGTAGTTGCATTCACAAAGTTCTCTACTCATAAAGCAAGTGCATACACAAAGTTTTCTACTCTTCTTAAGTCACTTCTCAATGAACAAATAATGCATATGGATGGTTCATCTCCACTAATGCACTTATGAAATGCCAACATGCAATGTTGCAAGAATTAAGGTTCACTACTCATACTCAAACCTCTACTAGGCATTTCATCAAGCGACTCAAGTGCATAACAAGACTCTACTATAACAATAATTATATGTCTTTCTCTAACCATCCAAAATGGGAGAAAACTCCCTCACATAGCCATAAATCCTGTCATAAAATAACACTGCCAACAAGGATTTCTCAAAATCCTTCAATTCCATCTCAAACTACATTCCCAACCCACATCTCATTTCTCATAATTAAAGTGTATGAGCAACCATAAAGCAATAATTATCTCCATTTAAATCTTAATAACATAGCATATCACATGTATATACATACACACATAATTGTAATTAACTCTCTATTCAAGAAAGTTCTCAAATCTCTACTTGGGTTGGGGTTTACTTACCTTGTGATGGAGAGATCTCACTAGCTCTTCCTTTCTCTTGGTTTGCTTGATTTTTCTCTACCCTTAGGATGCCTTAGATTGATTTTCTACCCCAAATCACTCCCAAAGCCCTCCAAAAATCCTTGAATAATTGGAAGAGAAATTGAGAGGAAGTAAAAAGGAGAGTGGCGGTGGAGAAGAAGAATGAAGGGTTTTGCAATGACTTAATTCCTTTTAATACAATTTATGCACAAGCATTCCCATTTTGCCCTTACTCTTCCTTAGGAACTCCATTTATACCCTTTGATTCATTACAAACACATTCCCATATTAACATATTCTCCAAGCAAATTCCTTACATTTTACTCCCCACTTTTCCTACTAATTAGGGGTAGAATGGTCAAATTGCCCTTAGAGAAGAAAATATCTAAAACTTAACAAACATTTTGGTCGGCCCGTCGCCGCAGCGAAAAATCTTCTATCGCTGCGGCGAAACTGTCCAGCAGCTTCCCCGACTTCAACACCTCTTCGCCGCGACGAAGATTCTTCTTCGCCCCGGCGAAGCCTAGAACACTAAACTTCTTCTATTTTCAACCAATTTCAAGGCAAGTATTCAACATACCACTCAATCAAAGGCCAACCAAACAAATAATACTAATAAACCGACTCAAATAAGAGCAAAAGGAGAAACATTAGCTACGTACCTCAAGTGGGGCGTTACACAACTTTTATGTTTAGGACTCAATCTAGTTCGATAGGTAAGATGCCCAAAAATCACTCAGAAAGTCACGGATTTGACAGGGCAACCTTGGTAACATGCCTACTTTAAGGCTTTTCCATACCTATTTACCTCCACTTACTCCTTAACCTTTCCTAACCATTCTCCCCTGTGAAAACATGTTAAAAGATCAATAATAGACAATCAAACTTCAATTCTTGCCTTTCTCTAACCCTTTCTCCATTAGGGTTTAGCCAACTCATGCATGTAATTTCTCTTTGGATTTTCATCAAACACTTCATATGCACATGCAACTACCATGTTGGCTACACTTCCACAACTCTATAATTCAACCAAATTGTGAACCAAAAACTCACTAAATTTAGTATCAAACCTGGCTGAATTTCTCACTTCTCTATACTCCAAAAATTTCAACACAAAATCTTCCACAACTTTACCAAATCATCACATAACCATACACTACTTCTCATGGCTAGAATTTATACATCAATAAACATAAAAACAGCCCATACTTCTCTCATACCATCACATTCAAACATGCAAAAATTCATTCAACACAAGTCTTGCTCAAATTAGGTTTACTTACCTTGAATATGTGAGATCACTTCCCTTTGCTCTAAATCTCTTCCTCTTGGACCTAGATCATATAAAAACCATAAGAATTTAAAACTTTAAAGTTTAATCACACTCCTTTTGCTAGAATCTTACCTCAAGATGCTTTAGGATTGAAAATCTATGAAAATCCAAGCCAAATCCTATGATTTCCCTTTGAAATTTAGTGAAGAAAATTCAGAGAAAATGGGGAGAAAATGGCGTGAACGAGGGCTGCATTTTGGTTAGGGTTTCTTCAAATGAAACCTTATATCAAATAATATAAGCATGTATTCCCATTTTACCCTTGCACTTTCTATGAAATTCCATCTATGTCCTTTAGTCAATTACTAAAATACCCTCATTTTTATTATGTTCTTCACATTATTTTGCTTCCTTTCACTTCCCACTTTTTCATCTAATTAGGATTGAAAAGACCATTTTACCCCTAATGAACTTTTAATGAATTTTCTTCACATTTGTCTAAGGTAACTTTAAACAAATCCAACTACGGGTATTAAGGCATAAGTTAAATTATGTACCTTGATGTGGGTGTTATAATTCTCCCCCCTTAAAAGAATTTCGTTCCCAAAATTCAAGTGATCAACTCAGGATAGCGGTTATGTACATCTTGCTCCACTTCCCATGTAGCTTCTTCCACTGTATGATTCCTCCATTGAACTTTTACTAAGGGAATACTCTTATTTTGTAGCTCTTTGACTTTTCTATCTAGTATCTAAACAAGGCGCTCCTCGTAAACAAGATTCTCCTCTAATTCCACTTCTTCTGCTTTCAACATATGGGAGGGTTAGCTGACATACTTTCGAAGCATTGATACATGGAACACATTATGCACTTTATCCATATTTGGTGGTAGAGCCAATTTGTAAGCTACCTTTCCCACTCGTTATAACACTTCAAAGGGGCCAATATAGCTAGGGGCAAGTTTTCCTTTACCACCAAACCGTATTACCCACTTGTAAGGGGAAATCTTAATATACACTTTATCACCCCCTTCAAATTCTACATCATTTCTCTTTAAATCTGCATAGCTCTTTTGTTTGTCTTGAGCTTTCTTCATTATGTTCCTGATCAACTTAATATCTTCCATCATTTTTCGAGTTATCTCTAGTCCAAGAGCTGCATTCAAATCATTTTTCTTTCCTATTTCATCCCAATGTAGTGGGGATCTACATCGTCTACCATATAGAGATTCATAAGGAGCCATCTTAATTGTTATTGTAAGCAAACTCTATAAATGGTAGCATCTCATGCCAGGTCATTTTATAATCCATACAACACACTCTTAGCATGTCCTCAAGCACTTGATTGGTTCTCTTAGTTTGGCCATCTGTCTGTGGGTGGTAAGTTGTACTAAATGCTAACCTGGTACCTAAGTTTCTTTGTAAACTAGTCCAGAAAGCTAAAAAAAATCTAAAATCTCTATCTGATATTATTGTCTTGAGCACCCCATGCAATCTATCTCTCTAATGTAGATCTGAGCCAACTGCTCTGAGGTGGTACTATCCTTTACTGCAAGAAAATGCGCTGATTTGGTTAATCTGTCTACTATCACCTATAGTGCATTATAACCCTTTTGAACTCTTGGAAGGCCTGTAATGAAATCAATTGATATATCTTCCCATTTCCATTCAGGAATGCTAAATGGCTGAGGCAGTCTTGATGGTCTCTGGTGCTCTACTTTAACTTGTTGACAAACCAGACATTTTGCTACATAATCTCTGATATCTTTCTTCATGCCTGGCCACAAATAACTCTTCTTTAAATCTTGAAAACTTTCTTCACACGCATCTGACCATATGAAAGGAGTTCCCTGTTTGTTAAGAGTTGTAAGCGGCTTAGCCAACTAGGCAAATTCTGCTACAAACTACCTGTAATAACCTGCAAGCCCTAAGAAACTTCTAACCTCCTTTACCGTCTTCGACTTTTGCCACTCTAAAATTGCCTTCACCTTACTATGATCCACTGATATGCCTTCCTTAGAGACAGTATGGCCCAGGAAGTTAACTTGACCTAGCCAAAGCTCACATTTAGAAAATTTGGCATACAACTTCTTATGCCTCAATCGCTATAGCACAAAACTCAAATGCTCTTCATGCTCTTCTCTTGTCTTAGAATAAACCAGGATGTCATCAATAAACAGCACTATAAATTGATCAAGACAATCATGAAACACCCGGTTTATTAAGTCCATAAAGACTGATGGGCATTGGTTAACCTGAAAGGCATCACCACAAACTCATAATGCCCATATCTGGTCCGAAATGTAGTCTTGGCAATATCTTGCTCTGCAACTCTTACTTGAGGATAACCCGACCTCAAATCAATCTTCGAAAACACTGCTGCTCCTTTCAGCTGATCAAATAAGTCATATATACGAGGCAACGGGTACTTGTTCTTCACTGTCACTTTATTCAACTCTCTGTAATCTATACACTATTTCTTCTTCACAAATAGGATTGGAGCTCCCAATGAGGATGGATGGGTCGAATAAAACCTTTATCTAGGAGTTCCTGAAGTTGCTTCTTCAACTCTGGCATCTCAGTTGGGGCCATTCGGTAAGGGACTTCTGAAATCAGTGCTATCCTTGGTGCCAGTTCAATGTTAAACTCTATTTCTCTTCTTGGAGGTAAACCTGGCAAATCATCCAAAAATACATCTGGAAACTCCTGGACTACTAGCACATTCTGGATCTCTAATCAATGGACATCACTGCTTTGCACCACATGGACAATATACCTAGAGCACCATTTTCCTAACATCTTTCTAGCCTTTACACTACTAATTAACAGACTAAGTTGATGGCCCTCTCCAAAACTAAACTTATCATCGTCATCAAGATTAAATCTTGCTTTCTTCTTTCAGTAATCAATTTCTACTCCATATCTCCCTAGGAAATCCATGCCCAAAATAACATCAAAGTCGGGCATGTCAAATACAATCAAATTTACCGGCAACATTCTTCCATGGATCACTACGGACTCCCTTGGAAGCATCTCTCGAGTTACCACACTATCACCATCTGGCAATTCTATCTTTATAGGCTGATCTACTATAATAGGTTTCAAACCCAATCTCTTTATAATCCCATGTGTAATAATTGAGTATGTGGCTCCAGAATCAACTAATGCATAAAGGGAAACTGAATGAAATAATAACTTACCAGTAACTATCGATGGGCTGGCCTCGGCTTCACTCTGTGCAACCGTAAATACCCGAGCATTTGTACCTCTAGATGTCTGTGTTGTGGGTGCAGGAGGGGCCTTACAATCTTTCATCATATGTCCGAGCTATCGGCATCTAAAACACACACCCTTGAGACACTCTCCCACATGATATTTCCCACATTTCTGACATTGGAGAAACTTAATAGCTCTTGGCTCTTTATTCTTCTCGTCCCTCATGTTCTTCTTTGACTGAAATCTTTTCTTATTCTTCCCTTCTCTATTGTTGGGGGTATCCAATCTGTCTCTCTGTGGAGCGCGAGGTGGAATACTAGGCTTTGCTGCTGATGGAGTCAATGAAGTCAACTTATTCACAAATACTTTAGCTCGTAAAGCTCGCTCCAAAGCCTCATTATAAGTCTGAGGTGTTGGGCACCTAATTCTAACGGCCCACTTGAGGTATGTAGCTAATGTTTCTTATTTTGCTCTTATTTGAGTCGGTTTATTATTAATATTGTTTGGTTGGCCCTTAGTTGCATGGAGGTAGTGGTTTGGTTAAGTGTTTGCCCTGGAAATTATGAAGAATTGGTGAAATTTTGGGGTTACAGGCTTCGCCGAGGCGAAGAAGAAGCTTCGCCGCGGCGAAGAGGTGTTTTAGCCCGCGGTGAGTTGCTGGAGTGTTTCACCGTGGCGACGGAATTGTCTTCGCTGTGGCGACGGGTCAGCTGAAAAATTTATGGAAGTTTAGATATTTTCTTCCCTAAGGGCAATTTGACCATTCTACCCCTAATTAGTGGGAAAAGTGGGGAGTAAAATGTAAGGAAATTTCATGGAAAATATGTTGGTGTGGGGGTGTGATTGTGATAAATTAAAGGATATAGATGAAATTCTTAAGGAAGAGTAAGGGCAATCTGGGAATGCTTGCCCATAAGTTGAGTTAAAAGGATTTAAGTCATTGCAAACCTTTCATTGTTCTTCTCCACCGCCATTCTCCTTTCCTACTTCCTCTCAACTCTTCTTTGATTAGTTCAAGGATTTTTAGAGGGCTTTTTGGAGTGATTGGAGTACAAAATCAAGCTAAGGCATCCTAAGGTAAGGATTCTTGCTTTGGATGTGAGGTTTTGTGTATATTTGTATATTAAAGTTGTATGGTTTTATTGTTTAAAGGGAAGAGAAAAGTCAAGCAAGCAAAGGAAAAGAAAGTACTAGTGAGAGTTCTCCATTACAAGGTAAGTAAATCCCCACCCAAGTTGAGATTTGAGAACTTTCTTGAGTAAAGATTTAATAACAATTATGTATGCATGTTAAGTGCATGTTATATGCTATGAAATTGAGATTAATTATCCATGTTGTGATTGAATACACTTCATTTAAGAGAAGTGTTGATATGTGATGAGAAGATGTAGTTGAGATGAGGTTTGGAAGGTTTTGAGTAAACCTTTTTAGAAATGTTATTCCTTGGTAGGATTTATAGCTATGTGAGGGAGTTGTCTCCCATTTGGGATGGTTAGAGAAAGGAATAGAGCTATTGTTATAGTAAAGTCTTTATATGCACTTGAGTTGTTTGATGAAATGCCTAAGAGAGGTTTGAGTATGAGTAGCAAGCCTAAATTCTTGCAATATTGCATGTTGGCATCTCATAAGTGCATTAAGGGAAATGAACCATCCATATGCATTAATTGTGCATTGAGAAGTGACTTAAGAAAGAGTAGAAAACTTTGTGAATGAACTACTCTAAGAGTAGAAAGAATGAGAAGAGCACTAAAAACGGGTAAGTGCTTTGTGATCTCCACCCGATAGCTATGAGAAACGGGTTGATGCTGTGTGATCTCCACCCAATAGTTATAAGAAATGGGTTGATGCTTTGTGATCTCCACCCGAAAGTCACGAAGAGTGGGTTGGTGCTGTGTGAACTCCACCCGGCCGTGCCTCCGGCAAGATGAGGCCATGACATATAGTAGAGGTTAATAAAAAGAAAGCTGTGTGAAAGAGAAATAGAAACAAAAATAGTGTAAGAAAAGAATTAAGAGAAATAGTTACGGGGATAGACAAGTAGAGGACTTATTTACTGAGCATTATTTTGTGCTCACCCCGTTATTTTTCCTTTGTGGTTGCAGGATCTAGGTGATGTTGTAGTTGGTTGGGCGTCGGCAATTGAGGAGCAATAGCCACACTGTCCCCTGTTTTGAATGGCATTTTGTAAATGATACTCTTTTGTACAAAGAATGTATATACATATTACAAGAAAATTTTTGGGCCCATTTACTTTTATTATTGTACATGTATTTTATTAGTATACAGCAGTTATTACATTTTGGTATCAGAGCAAAGATTTTGGGATTAGACAGTGTACTATTCTCATCGCCACGACGTCTGATAACCGACTGTGTGAGTTAATTCTTTCCTCACTATAATTGTTTCTCGAGTTGATTAATGTGATTGTTTTGTAGATAAGGCATAGTTACCGAAAACGTGGTAAGGGTGTGGTGAATGAAAGAGAACCTTCTAACCCACCAGAGCCTATGCCCCCTCCCTTGGATGAAGCTAGAGTTCGGGGAATCATACAGCAAGTTATGTCAGAAACTCAAGGGAGAGTTGTAACCCCCGTGCAGGTGCCACCAACTATGAATGTCGAAAGAGGACAACCGGTACCTCCTCTAGTATAGAACAGAGTTGAATCGATTTACGGTCTTTCTAGTCAATATCAACCCTCAGAGTTTAAGGGTACTATGGATCCAGTAATAGCAGAAGAATGGTTTAGGTCCGTAGAACGTACCATAGGTTTATTCCCCATGACAGACCGGGAGAAGATCCGGTATGCGAGTTTCTTGTTTCTGGGTGATTCCCGAATTTGGTGGGAATTAATGGAAGAAACCCATGATGTGGCAACGATGACTTGGGAAGAGTTCAGGCAAGAGTTTGAGGCCGAGTATAGATCAGAGGACCAAGTTCATGAGAAGGTCCAAGAATTTATTAGCTTACAGTAAGGGTCGAGTACCGTGAAGGAGTACCTAGTGAAATTCAACTCTCTTGCAAGGTTTACACCCGGAATAGTTAGTACTCCGACGTTGAGAAGAGATAAGTTTGTGCACGGGTTAAAGCTAGAGATATCCCGTGACAAGTTCTGATCCAGCTCGAACTTATAGTGAGGCCTTGAGGCGGGCAATGAAGGCGGAGATTTTTTAGAACAAAATTCCCCCAGTAGGTTCCTCAATAGGAGGACCAAGTGAGCCATCCTCCGTCTCGCAGAGAGAGAAACAAGAAGGTGTGAAAGGCAAAGAAATGAATAATCAGAAGAAGAAGTTTCAGTTTAGACAGAACAGAAAAGAGTGGAAGAATAAGCGGCCCCGGACGGAAGGGTTTCCTCTTTGCCTTAAATGTGGGAGGTACCACCCAGGAGAATGTCTGAGGGACCAAAGGGTGTGTTATAGGTGCCGACAGCCAGGGCACATGATGAGAGATTGTAAAGCTTCACTTCCACCACCCACGCAGAGTTCTGGAGGTACTACGAATGCCAGGGTGTTTATAGTGGCATAGGGTGAAGCAGAGGCCAGTCCATCAGCCATCACTGATCTGTTATTATTTCATTCAGTTCCTTTATATGCTTTAATTGATTCAGGAGCCACTCATTCCTTTATATCGTATGGGATGATTGAGAGGTTAGGTTTGAAACCTATTAGAGTGACTCAACCTGTTAAGATAGATTTACCCAATGGGGTTAATGTTCTGACGCAAGAGATGTTGTCAGGAGAGTCAGTGGTGATCCAAGGTAGAGATTTAACAGTTGATCTAATAGTCTTTTATATGCCCGACTTTGATGTGATATTGGGCATGGATTTCCTAGGAAGGTATGGAGTAGAGATTGACTGTCGGAAAAAGAAAGCGAGATTCAACCTCGATAGTGGAGACAAGTTTAGTTTTGGAGAGGGTCATCAGTTGAGTATGCTGATTAGCAGTGTGAAGGCTAGAAAGATGTTGAGAAAGGGGTATTCAGGATATATTGCCCATGTAGTGCAGAGTGGTGATGTTCCACAGCCAGAGATTCAGAGGGTGCCAGTAGTTCGAGATTTTCTCGATGTGTTTCCGGTAGAGTTACCGGGTTTGCCTCCAGAAAGGGAGGTTGAGTTTAGTACTAAACTAGCACCCGAAACAGCACCAATATCTAAATCCCCTTATAGAATGGCCCCAGCTGAGCTTCAGGAATTAAAGAAGCAACTCCAAGAGTTTTAGATAAAGGCTTTATCCAACTGAGTCATTCTCCCTGGGAGCCCTAATCCTGTTTGTGAAAAAGAAAGACGAGTCACTACAGATGTGTATTGATTACAGAGAGTTGAATAAAGTTATAGTGAAGAATAAGTACCCATTACCCCGAGTAGATGACCTTTTTGATCAGTTGAAAGGAGCGGCAGTGTTCTCCAAAATTGATTTGAGGTCAGGGTATCATCAGGTGAGAGTGGTTGAGCAAGATGTAGCTAAGACTGCCTTTCATACAAGGTATGGGCATTATGAGTTTGTAGTGATGCCTTTTGGCTTGACTAATGCCCCAGTAGTTTTTATGGACTTGATGAACCGGATATTCCATGAGTATTTGGATCAGTTTATTGTTGTTTTCATTGACGATATCCTGATTTATTCTAAGTCAAGGGAAGAACATGAGGAACACTTGAGATTAGTATTACAGCGATTGAGAGAAAAGAAGTTATATGCTAAATTTTCTAAGTGTGAGTTTTGGCTTAATCAGGTGATATTTCTGGGCCATACTGTGTCTAAGGAAGGGATTTTAGTGGATCCGAGTAAAGTTCAGGCAATCCTTGAATGGCAGAAGTCGAGGACAGTAAAAGAAGTCAGGAGTTTCTTAGGCCTAGCAGGTTACTATCGGTAATTTGTAGCAGGATTTGCCCAGTTGGCTAAACCTTTGACATCTCTTACCAAACAGAAAACTCCTTTTGTATGGTCAGCAACATGTGAGGAAAGCTTCCAAGAGTTGAAGAAGAGGTTAACAACAGCTCCTGTGTTAGTGTTACAACAGGAGGGTGTAGATTACGATATTTATACAGATGCCTCTTTGCAAGGCCTTGGCGCCGTATTGATGCAGTTAGGTAAGGTTATAGCTTATGCCTCCCGTCAACTGAAAGAGTACGAGACAAGATACCCTACGCATGACCTAGAGTTGGCAGCCGTGGTCTTTGCCTTAAAGATTTGGAGGCATTACCTTTATGGTGTAAAGAGTAATATCTACACTGATCATAAGAGTTTAAAGTACTTCTTCACTCAAAAGGAGTTGAATATGAGACAGAGAAGGTGGTTAAAGTACTTCTTCACCATTTTAGCCCTAATGAACTTTTAAGGAATTTTCTTTACATTTGTCTAAGGTAACTTCAAAGAAATCCAACTAAGGGTATTAAGGCATAAGTAAAATTACGTACCTTGATGTGGGTGTTACAGTTCAATGCGATGATAGTCTCTCCATATAATCTCTGTCCTTGGTCAAATTTATACTATGACTACGGAAGGTTTAAGAAGGGTCACCTTGTGCACATAGGGTTCTCACAATTAAGATTGATAACACTTAATTCCCTCGTCACTAGTTCCAACCTTTCTAAGGACATATACTATTTTCTTTACAAGTAGTAAATAGATGCTATAGTATATGCTCATAATTAAGTGATGTATTTATTAATTTGAAATGAGTTTACAAGAGCTAAATAGTTGGCTCTAGTACACCTACTCTAACAAAATCAAGGCGAGAAGAAAAAGAGTGAAATTCTGACTTTGCACCGCAGCACGATTTCCTAAGCTGCGGTGAGAAAACTGTGCAACCCAGATTGCGCCCCAATGAAGACTCATTGTGTCGCAACCTAATCTTGATGAAATCCAAACGACGTTGTAGCGCAATTCAACTGTGTTACAGTATGAGATGGGTTTTGACGAAGAAAACATCGCTTGGAAATGCGCCATGACGTAAGTCGTCTTGAATGCAAAAATATTGCATTTCCAACCCTAATTTAAGTTACCAATATTCAGTAAACTGCCACTCATTGTAAAAACTATATAAAGGGTGGTACATTTCGTTTTTAGATGTACACATTTTGGAGAGAATACATTTAGGGCTTCTTGGAAAAGAGAGGCTTGGAGAGGAGAGGAGGTTATCTTCCTCTTCCTCTCATTTGTTCTTCATGGATCTTTATGGTTCTAGGTGTAATCATTTCTTTTCCTTTATGTTGAAGTTTTTTTTCTAGGGATTTGATGTAATCTAATTGAAGGCTTGTATTTTATTGTTATTCTATTTGTTTGATCCATTCTATTATGTTCTAGATTTATTCATTATATTTAATTCAATCTTTAGTTGATATTAGAGTCTAATCAACCTTGATGTTAGTTAATTGATTGAATGAGACAAGACTGTGTATGGAATGACTAATTTGTAACCTTGCCTGGGTATAAGTTGGTTATTGTTTTTAAGATCGTCTTGTGCTTAATGGGTTTTTGTAGTCAAACTAGACTATACGCCACTAGCTAGTTTGATTAGTGAAAATACTAGGTTAAATTCGAACGCCCATGGTAACACCTTAGAACGAGCGATGCTATGCCTATCTTGATTAGCTCTATGAATGGATGGTTTGTGTCTATGTGAATTGGTTCCTTTGTTATTTGGACTATACTATACGCTACTAGCTAGTTTAGATGAAGAAAAGTACTAGGTTTAACCCGAAGATGTACGAACCCTAGAATTGAGTGGAGAGAATAATAGTTTGATGATGATCACAAAGCCTAATAATTATGATGGAGTTAGAACCCTAGGATTCTTTGTAGATAGTTAGATTTAGATTTACTTTAATGTTGTTTATATGTTTTCTTTATTTCAATTCTTGCTGTTTTCACAAGGCATAGTGTAATACTCTCTCTCTAGCTAGTATACTCGGAAAATAACAGTAAAACTCACAAAATATATATAAGAAAATATACATGTAGATGAGTATAAAATAATGGGCCCATAACTAATTTTTCTTTAAATACAAATCTTTATAAAATATAATAAAGTCACAAAACATCAACTCTACAGTGTTTGCCCAACCCTCCGTTGCGTGACATTCCAAGTGACCGCATCTCACCAACCTGCAAAAACATGAAAACAACAGGGTGACCACTAATTGCTCAGTAAGCAAACCCGCTATGCTACTCTTTCTCCTCCGTGCTTAAATTCTGAATTCTTTCCTACATCACACCTCTCTATTCTTCTCATTCTTCTCTGTTCTTTCTCTATTCTTCTCTATTCTTTTTCTGTTCTTTCACTTTCTTTCTCTGTTCTTTCCTATTCTTTCATATTCTTTCTATGTAACGACTCATCTTAAAAAACATGCATAGTAAAGTACATGTAAAAATAACATAAAAAGTTGGGCCCAAATTTTCTTCATTAAACTACGTATTCTTATACAAATAGATACAAATTTGTAACATAGTGTAAAACTATCAAAATAGGGTGGACAGTGTAGCCATTTCTCTTCTGTGCCGATGCCCATCCGATGGTGTCCTCATCTAGGACCTGCAAAACATAGAACACTGGATGGCACAAAAATGCTCAGAAGTAAACCCATCTACTCAATTATTCCCGTAACTCTCCCTCTAATTCTTCCCTACCATTTATTGCCCTTCTCTATGCAACTCTCTATTTCCTCTTTCTCATAACTCTATTATACTAACTTTCTTTCTAGAAGTCACGGCCCCATCTGACCGGAGGCACAGCTGGGACTCGCTCTCACTTCCTGTGACTTCTACTCATTCTAGCCGATCGGACTTGGTTTAGCTGATTCGGAACCTTTGGCCATGTGATTGCATAAAATCTCTCAGGTACACTCGGTATAGCCCTCATCGCATGTACTCTACGGGCTACACCACTCTCTTTCTGATACTCTTGCCGCTTTCTTTTGCAGCGTACATGCGGGAATACTCTACCCCTACTCACAGGTTCCCCCTCGCACACACCTACTCTATTCTCATATTAAGCACTACTCTAGTGTTACTCTATAGTGCTCATTCTCTCTCTCCTACTCTTAGAGTAGTCTAAACTCAAAAGCTCTACTCTTTCTCTACTTTCTTTTCTAATGCATAAGTAAAGCATAGTTAATGCCATCAATGACTCATACTCCATGCATTTATGAAAAGTAACTATGACATGTAGCACAATTAAGCTTTCTACCCTTACTTATGATTCTCTTGACATTTCATCATACAACTCATGTGCATAAACAATTCTACTCTAACTCTAACTTTTATGTTTTCTTTAATCAACCAAATGGGAGAAAACTCCCCATAAGCTCTAAATTTCCTGTCAAAAGAAAACACTTCCATAAACTTGCTCAAAACTTCCTCCAACTTCTATCAAACTCAACCCAACATCAAGCAAATAAACACTTCTCATAACTCAATCAAACTACTAATCTAATTTACAATTAAAAGAATACACATATGTATATACTCTACTCAAGAGTTCTTAAATCTCAACTTTGTTAGTTTACTTACCTTATGAGAAATTACTTCTTTAACACTTCTCCTTTCCTTTGGGAGCTTGCCTTTTCTCTACAACTTAACCAACACCACAACATGAGACTCTAAACAAAACAAATAAAACTCTCATCTAAAGCAAGATCCTTACCTTAGGATGCTTAGATTAAACCTACTAAAAGTTACTCAAAAGGCTCTAGGAAATCCTTACAAGATTGAAGGAATTTAGAGAGTTTGGAAAAATGAAGGGGTGGATGGGAAAATGAAGAGTTCTCAAGACTAAACCCTTTAAATATCTCTTAATAACTCATTCTTCCCATTTTGCCCTTGCTCTTTCATGGAAATTCCATCCGTATCCTTTGATTCCTTACACACACCCCCGTACTAACATATCTCCTTGAAATTTCCTTACATTTTACTCCCCACTTTTCCTGCAATTAGGGTGAAATGGTCAAATTGCTCTTAGGGAAGAGAATATCTAAACTTAACAACCTTTTTGGTCGACTGTCGCCGCGGCGAGGAAGCTTCTGTTGCCGCGGCGAAACTGCTAGAACATTTTCCCGTGGATTCAACACCTCTTCGCTGCGGCGAAGATTCTTCTTCGCCCCGGCGAAGCTTGGCACACTAACTTCTTCTTTTTCAACCAATTTCAGGGCAAGCATTCACAACACTCACAAAGGTCATCCAAACAATATTCCAAGAGACCAACTCAATAAGAGCAAAAGAAGGACACTAACCGTACCTCAAGTGGTGTTTACAATACTTCCCCCTTAAAAGAATTTCGTCCCCGAAATTCACACAAATACCTCTGAAAGCGATTCAGCATGTCCCGTTCTACTTCCCAAGTGGCCTCTTCCACTTTGTGATTCCTCCAAAGGATCTTCATTAGCGGAACACTCTTGTTCTGAAGCTCTTAACCCTTCATCTAAAATCTGAGCTGGACGTTCTTCATATACTAGGTTCTCTGTTACTTCAACGTCCTCTACACTCAAGATGAGAGGGGATCACTTACGTATTTCCGTAGCATCGAGACATGAAAGACATCGGCACCCTGTCCATGCTGGGTGGTAAGCCAATCTGTAGCCACCTTTCCTACCTGTTGCAAGACCTCAAATGGACCACATATGCGGTGCTAACTTTCCTTTGCTCCAAAGCGTATTACTTGCTTGTAGGGGGAAACTTTCAAAAACACTTTATCACCCACTGAAATTCGACCTCTTTTCTCTTCAAGTCGACATAGCTCTTTTGTCGATCTTGGGCTTGCTTCATCCGTTTCTGATCAATCTCATATCTTCTACAATTTCTGAGTCACCTCTGGCCCAAAGCTGTACTCAACTCATTCTTTTCACCTACCTCATCCCATGTAGTGGAGACCTACATCGTCTACCATACAAAGCCTCGTAAGGTGCCATCTTAATTGTAGACTGATAATTATTGTTGTAGGCAAACTCCACCAGGTGTAACATTTCATGCCACGATGCTCTATATCCATACAGAAGCTCTCAACATACCTAAGCACTGATTCGTCTCTCTGGTTTGCCCTCCGTCTGAGATATAGGCAGTACTGAAGCCAATCTAGTACCCAAGTTCCTCTGTAAACTCATCCAGAATGCTGAGACAATCTGGAATCTTTATCTGACACTATGTGTCTGGCACACCATGTAACCTGACTATCTCCTTAATGTAGATCTGAGCCAACTGATCTGTAGTGTGCTTTCCTTTACTGGAAGAAAAGGGCTGATTTGGTTAACCTACCATAATCCCCCATAAAGCATTATACCCTCTCTGGACTCTAGGGAGACCGGTGATGAATCCATTGAAATACTCTCCCATTCTACTCTGGAACAAGTGGTGTAAGCAACCCTGACGGTCGTTGGTGTTCTGCTTTCACCTGCTGACAAGTCAGACTTTAGCTACAACTCACAATGTCTTTCTTCATACCTGTCCACCAATATTTCTTTACGTCCTGATACATCTAGTTGCTCCAGGATGAGCAGTGTACGGTGTGTCATGAGCCTCCAAAAGAATTTTCTGCCTCAACTCACCGTTCGGAGGAATACACAACCGATTCCTAAAATAGAGAACACCATCTCTCACACAGAACTCTGGTGTCTTACCTTCAAGCACTTGCTGAACTATTTCTGACACCACTCATCGGCCACTTGCTTTTCTTTCACTTCCCCAGTAAAGTAGGCTGAATCTCTAACCTTGTAATCCTTCCCGGAATCACTTCAATTTGCTATCTCATAATTCTTCTATTAACCTCTCGGCTTAGTGAGTCGGGATAAATAGCTTTTCTACTCAGGGCATCGGCTACCACTTGGCTTTCCCCGGTTGATACTTGATCTCGCACTCATATCTTTAACCAGTTCTAACCATCTTCTCTGCCTCATATTCAACTCTCTTAGTAAAGAAATACTTTACTCTTATGATCAGTGTAGATTTTGCTCTTTGCACCATAGAGGTAATGCCTAAAATCTTTAAGGCAAAGACCACTGCTGCCAACTCTAAATCATGCGTAGGGTATCTCATTCATGTTCTTTCAATTGCCGAGAGGCTTGCTATCACCCACCTAATTGCATTAACACCGAACCAAGTCCTTGCAAAGAGGCATCTGTAAAATGTCATAATCACACCCTCCTTGGGCAACACTAATACTGGCTGTTGTTAACCTTTTCTGCAATTCTTGGAACATTCCACAAGCTTCTGACCATACAAAAGGAGTCTTCTTTTGGTAAGAGTTTCAATGGTTTGGCCAACTGGGCTAACCCTTCCACGAATCGTCTGTAGTACCTGCCAACCTAAAACTCTTGACCTCCTTTACTGTCCCGGCCTCTGCCACTAGAGGATGCTTGCACTTTACTCGGGTCACAACAGATCCCTTCCTCGATACATATGGCCCAAAAATATACTTGATCGAGCTAAAACTCACATTTCGAAAACTTAGCATACAACGCTTTTCCTTCAACCGTTGCAGACTATTCTCAAATGTCCCTCGTGCTCTTCTCTCGACTTAGAGTAAACCAGGATATCATCTATGAAAACCACTATGAATTTATCCAAACATCGTGGAATACCCGATTCATTAAGTCCATAAGAACTGCTGGGGCATTAGTCAAACCAAACGGCTCACTACAAACTCATATGCCCATACCTTGAACGGAAAGCAGTCTTAGCTACATCTTGCCCACCACTCTTACCTGATGGTACCCTGACCTCAAATCAATCTTGGAGAATACTGCTGCCCCCTTCAACTGATCAAACATCATCTATTCGGGTAGCGGTACTTATTCTTCACGATCACCTTATTCAGCTCTCTGTAATCAATACACATCCGTAGTGATCCGTCTTTCTTTTTGACAAACAAAATTGGGGCTCCCCAGGGAGAATGACTTGGTCGGATAAAACCTTTATCCAAAAGCTCTTGGAGTTGCTTCTTTAATTCCTGAAGCTCTGCTGGGGCCATTCAATAAGGGGCTTTAGATATTGGTGCTGTCCCTAGTGCTAGTTCGATACTAAATTCAACCTCTCTTTTCGGTGGTAAACCTGGTAAATCTTTCGGAAACACATCTAAAAACTCTCGAACTATAGGCACCCTCTAAATCTCTGGCTGTGAACATCACCACTCTGCACTACATGCGCAATAATCCAAGAACACCTCTTCTTAACATCTTTCTAGCCTTCACACTAAATTAACATACTCACCGATGGCCCTCTCCAAAGCTAAATTTATCTCCACTGTCGAGGTTAAATCTCGCTTTCTTCTTTCGACAATCGATCTCTACTCCATACCTCCTAGGAAATCCATGCCCAAAATCACATCAAAGTCGGGCATATCAAAAACTATTAAATCGACTGCTAACTCTCGACCATGCATCACTATGGATTCTCCAACAACATCTCCTGAGTCAACCCACTCACCCCATCAGGTAACTCATCTTAATAGGTTACTCACTCTGCTAGGTTTCAAACTCTCTCTCGATCATCCCATGCGTACAAAAGAATGGGTAGCCCCAGAATCATAAAGCATATAGAAATAGCATGGATAACAACTGACCAGTTACAGCTGATGGACTGGCCTCAGCTTCCACCTTGAGCCACCGAAAAACTCTGGCATTATTACCTCTCGAACTCTGAGCTGCGGGCGAAAAGAGCTTTGCAATCCTTTTTCAGATGCCCTGGCTGTCGGCACCTGTAACACACATTTCTATCCCTTAAACATTCTCCTGAATGGTTCCTCCCACATTTAGCACAAAGGGGCAACCCTTCGGTTCTGGGCCGCTTATTCTGCTAACCCCTCCTGTACTCTTGGGTTGAAACTTCTTCTTGCCCTTACTTCTCTATCCTTGGTGTATCCACTCTCTCCCTCTGCAAGTATGGATGGTTCCTGAGTACGGTAAAGATGACTCTTCGACAATGTGCTTATTTCATAAATCTTCGCCCTTAATGCCCTTGTTAAAGCCTCACTAGGTATGAGGAGGCTCACCTATCATCATGTCTCGGGCAATATCGGATTTCAAACCCTGTACAATTGTCCCTCCTTAACACTGGAGTGTACACTATCCCGGGTGCAAATCGGGCGAGGGAATTGAACCTTACCGAATACCCCTTCACCTAGTCCCTTGCTTCAAATTAATGAACTCTGGGACTTTCTCATGTACTCGATCTTCCGTTTGATACTCGGCTTCAAACAGTCTCTTAAATTCTTCCCAAGTATCAAAACTGAGTCATGAGTCTCTTCCATTAGTTCCCACCAAATTCGGGCATCTCTCCGAAACAAGAAACTAGCATATCTAATTCTCTCTCGTCGTTCATGGAAAACAAGCCACTGTCCGCTCTACGACTTAAACCACTCTTCTGCTTCTAGCGGATCCCGTGTACCCTTACCTCTGACGGCTGGTGTTGGCTTGCAAGCCCCTGAACCGATCAACTCGTTTGGGACTACCTGAGGTCCGGCCCTCATGCTCTTCTCTTGCGGGCCGTCCCCTACTAGGGGTCTCAGTTCTTTCTGGTACAACTCTCCCCTGACTCTCTGCTAACACCTCTTGAACAATATTCCGAATCAATGTCACATCAGAGTACGGGGGTTGGTTCTGGTGGGTTAAGGGTTCTCCCTCGTTCACACACTCTTACCCTTATTTCGGTTACTACGCCTCATCTACAAAACAACCACACTTGATCTTCAAGAGAACACTTGACATAAGAAGAATAACTTACACAGTAGGCTCTGGACATCGTAACATGAGAATGGTACACTGTCAATCCCAAATCTTTGCTCTGATACCAAGATGTAACGACCTCATCTTATAAAAACATGCATAGTAAAAGTAATTTAAAATAACATAAAAAGTTGGGCCCAAAATTCTTTCATTAAACATACGTATTCTTTAACAAATATATACAAGATTTTTAACATATGTGAAAACTATCAAATAGGGTGGAGAGTGTAGCCATTTCTCTTCGTGTGCCAATGCCCATCCGACGGTGTCCCATCTAGGACCTGGAAAACATAGGAAACAACTGGATGAGCACACACAATGCTCAGTAAGTAAACCCATCTACTTAATTATTCCCGTAACTCTCCCTCTAATTCTTTCCCTACCATTTACTGACTCTTCTCTTATGCAACTCTCTATTTCCTCTTTCTCGTAACTCTATTATACTAACTTCTTTCTAGTAAGTCACGGCCCCATCTGACGGGAGCACACGCTGGGACTCGCTCCCACTTCCTGTGACTTCTACTCATCTAGCCGATCGGACTTGGTGCATGGATTCGGAACCTTTGGCCATGTGAGTGCATAGAATCTCTCGGGTAAACTCGGGTATAGCCCTCATCCGCATGTACTCTACGGGCTACACCACTTCTCTTTCTGATACTCTTGCTGCTTTCTCTATGCGGCATACATGCGGGAATACTATACCCCTACTCACAGGTTCCCATCGCACAACCTACTCTATTCTCATATTAAGCACTACTCTAGGTTTTACTCTATAGTGCTCATTCTCTCTTTCTCTCTACTCTTAGAGTAGTCTAAACTCAAAAGTCTCTACTCTTTCTCTACTCTCTTTTCTAATGCATAAGTAAAGCATAGTAATGCACTCAATGACTCAACTCATTAATGCATTTATGAAAGTAACTATGACATGTAGCAACATAAGGCTTTCTACCCTTACTTGATTCTCTTGAGCATTTCATCATACAACTCATGTGCATAAACAAATCTACTCTAACTCTAACTTTTCTGTTTTCTTTAATCAACCAAATGGGAGAAAACTCCCTCATAAGCTCTAAATTCCTGTCAAAAGAAAAACACTTCCATAAACTTGCTCAAACTCCTCAACTTCTATCAAACTCAACCCAACATCAAGCAAATAAAACACTTCTCATAACTCAATCATAACTACTAATCTAATTTAACAATTAAAAGAATACACATATGTATATAACCTACTCAAAAGAGTTCTTAAATCTCAACTTTGGTTGTTACTTACCTTATGAGAAATTAGCTTCTTTAACACTTTCCTTTCCTTTGGGAGCTTGCCTTTTCTCTACAACTTAACCAACAACCACAACATGGACTCTAAACAAAACTAATAAAACTCTCATCTAAAGCAAGAATCCTACCTAGGATGCTTTAGATTAAAACCCTACTAAAGTTACTCAAAAAGGCTCTAGGAAATCCTTACAAGATTGAAGGAAATTTGAGAGAGTTTGAAAAAATGAAGGAGGGGGTGGAATGGGAAAATGAAGAGTTCTCAAAGACTAAACCCCTTTAAATATCTCTTAAACTCATTCTTCCCATTTTGCCCTTGCTCTTTCATGGAAATTCCATCCGTATCCTTTGATTCCTTACTAACACACCCCCGTACTAACATATCTCCTTGAAATTTCCTTATTTTACTCCCCACTTTTCCTGCTATTAGGGGTAGATGGTCAAATTGCCCTTAGGAAGAGAATATCTAAAACTTAACAAACTTTTTAGTCGGACTGTCGCGCGCGAGGAAGCTTCTTTCGCTGCGGTGAAACTGTCCGAACATTTCCCCTGGATTCAACACCTCTTCGCCGCGCAAAGATTCTTCTTCGCCCCGGCGAAGCTTGCACACTAAACCTTCTCATTTTCAACCAATTTCAGGGCAAGCATTCACACAACACTCAACAAGGTCAACCAAACTATTACCAAGAGACCAACTCAAAATAGAGCAAAAGAAGGAACAATAACTACGTACCTCAAGTGGGGCGTTACATTCTATATTCTTTCTCTATTCTAATTTCTCACTATCCTGATAATAGGCATGGTATCATGCATAGTATGATGCAAATGCACAAATGCATGGAATGTGCATTTTCTTTCTGTTTTTCTATTCTGTTTTCTTTTTCTTTTCTCTGTATTTCTTTCTTTCTTTCTTTCTAGTCTTTCTTTCTTTCTATTCTTCTTTCTATTGTTTCTTTCTTTTTTCTGTTCTTTCCATTCTTTCTTTCTTTTTCTATTCTTTCTTTCTTTCTATTTTTTCTTTCTTTTCTTTCTATTCTTTCTTTCTCATCTTTCTTTCTTATTCTCTCTTTTCTTTTCTTTCTTATTCTTTGCCGATTGGACTCGGTTGAGGCATGGATTCAAAACCCTGGCCGTGGAGTGAGTACAATCCTCATCTACATGCACTCTTACGGACTGTACAAATTCTTCTTCTTCTTAGGCCGCTCACTAAAGGCGGCGTGCATGTAGGAATATTCTTCTGGGTACAGTCCTCATCCACATGTACTCTTACGGACTGTACAAATTCTTCTTCTTCTTAGGCCGCTCACTAAAGGTGGCGTACATGTGGGAATATTCTTCTTCTTGTCACTCACGGGTTCCCCATCGCAACAACCTTCTCTTCTTTTATCTTTTTACACTTCTTTAGATAAAATTTCAGATTTGAAGTTCTTTAATATTTCTCATTTCTTTCTATTTGTTCTTTAACTTTAATGTTCATTATTGCTCTTTAATGCTCTTATGAGTATGTATGCATGTATATGGGCTCATGCTTATTATTCTTTCTAAATTCACATGTTTGGATGCAATAATGCCATATGGAATGTAAACATGTCATTCTCTACCATCTACCAACTCATCTCAAGATATCAAATAATCATAATCATGTATGCACTTCTCTTTGACATTTCATCAAACAATTTATATGCACACATTAACTCTAATTTGGCTACATTTCTACCTCTCTTCTAAGCCACCAAAATTTGGAATAAAGCACACCAAGATTAACATCAAACCTGTCCAGGATTCACACTCCATAAATTCTACTCCAATTCTTCCATAATTTATCCAAACTCTCATCAAACATCAAGTACACAAACACTTCTTCTCATGGATAAATTCTAACCATCATCCAATATCCATTCCATCAACAATTCTTCATATATAAGCATATACATGCATAAAAGAAATTCTTCTCTACAATTCATCCAAACTCTCTTTCTCTTTGTTCTTTAATGTTCTCATACATGTGTATGTGCATGGAAATATGCTCATTCTTTGCTACTAAATGCAAATGTGAGAATGTGAGAATGCATTATGGCATATAATTAGATATCATTATGGAATTAGTATTCTCTACCAACAACATTCACATACTTGAAATCAATCATAGATTATTAGACTAAAAATAACTAATAAATTGGAGGTACTTTTGAGGTAGTCATTATGTGCATGTCATATTCAAGAAGTCATATCTCGAGCTATACACATCGGATTGCTATGATCTTGGTCTCATTTTAAAGCTTAGAGAAAGGGCTACAACTTTTATGTTTAGGTCTCAACAAGTTCGATGGGTAAGATGCTCAAAAATCACTCATAAGGTCACGGGTTTGACAGGGCAATCATGGTAACATGTTTTCTCTTAGGATTTTCATCAAACAATTCATATGCACATGCTACTACCATGTTGGCTACACTTCCAGAACTCTCTAATTCAACCAAATTGTGAGCCAAGAACTCACTAAATTGAGTATCAAACCTGGCTGAATTTATCACTTCTCTACACTCCAAAAATCTCAACACAAAATCTTCCACAACTTCACCAAATCATCACATAACCATTCACCACTTCTCATGACTGGAATTTATACATCAATAAACATAAAAAATAGCCCATAATTCTCTCATACCATCACATGCAAACATGCAAAAAAATTCATTCAACAAAGTCTTGCTCAAATTAAGGTTCAAATTAGGTTTACTTACCTTGAATTTGAGCAACTCCAACNTTCAGATGCCCTGGCTGTCGGCACCTGTAACACACATTTCTATCCCTTAAACATTCTCCTGAATGGTTCCTCCCACATTTAGCACAAAGGGGCAACCCTTCGGTTCTGGTCTTCTTTTTCTGCTAATCCCTCCTGTTACTCTTGGGTTGAAACTTCTTCTTGGCCCTTACTTCTCTATTCCTTGGTGTATCCACTCTCTCCCTCTGCAAAGTAGTGGATGGTTCACTGAGTACCGGTAAAGATGACTCTTCGACAATGTGCTTATTTACATAAATCTCTGCCCTTAATGCCCTTGTTAAAGCCTCACTATAGGTATGAGGAGGCTCAGCTCCTATCATCATGTCTCGGGCAATATCGGATTTCAAACCCTGTACAAATTTGTCCCTCCTTAACACTGGAGTGTACACTATCCCGGGTGCAAATCGGGCGAGGGAATTGAACCTTACCGAATACTCCTTCACCTAGTCCCTTGCTTCAAATTAATGAACTCTTGGACTTTCTCATGTACTCGATCTTCCGTTTGATACTCGGCTTCAAACAGTCTCTTAAATTCTTCCCAAGTATCAAAACTGAGTCATGAGTCTCTTCCATTAGTTCCCACCAAATTCGGGCATCTCTCCGAAACAAGAAACTAGCATATCTAATTCTCTCTCTGTCGTTCATGGGAAACAAGGCCACTGTCCGCTCTACGGACTTAAACCACTCTTCTGCTTCTAGCGGATCCCGTGTACCCTTAAACTCTGACGGCTGGTGTTGGCTTGCAAGCCCCTGAACCGGATCAACTCGATTTGGGACTACCTGAGGTACCGGCCCTCATGCTCTTCTCTTGCGGGCCGTCCCCTACTAGGGGTCTCAGTTCTTTCTGGTACAACTCTCCCCTGACTCTCTGCTAACACCTCTTGAACAATATTCCGAATCAATGTCACATCAAGAGTACGGGGGTTGGTTCTGGTGGGTTAGAGGGTTCTCCCTCGTTCATCACACTCTTACCCTTATTTCGGTTACTACGCCTCATCTACAAAACAACCACACTTGATCAATTCAAGAGAACACTTGACATAAGGAAAGAATTAACTTACACAGTAGGCTCTTGGACATCGTAACGATGAGAATGGTACACTGTCAAATCCCAAAATCTTTGCTCTGATACCAAGATGTAACGACTCATTCTTATAAAAACATGCATAGTAAAAGTACATGTAAAAATAACATAAAAAGTTGGGCCCAAAATTTTCTTTCATTAAACATACGTATTCTTTATACAAATATATACAAGATTTGTAACATATGTGAAAACTATCAAAATAGGGTGGAGAGTGTAGCCATTTCTCTTCGTGTGCCAATGCCCATCCGACGGTGTCCTCATCTAGGACCTGGAAAACATAGGAAACAACTGGATGAGCACAAACAATGCTCAGTAAGTAAACCCATCTACTTAATTATTCCCGTAACTCTCCCTCTAATTCTTTCCCTACCATTTACTGACTCTTCTCTTATGCAACTCTCTATTTCCTCTTTCTCGTAACTCTATTATACTAACTTTCTTTCTAGTAAGTCACGGCCCCATCTGACGGGAGGCACGGCTGGGACTCGCTCCCACTTCCTGTGACTTCTACTATTCTAGCCGACGGACTTGGTTATGCATGGATTGGAACCTTTGGCCATGTGGAGTGCATAGAATCTCGGGTAAACTCGGGTATAGCCCTCATCCGCATGTACTCTACGGGCTACACCACTTCTTTCTGATCTCTTGCTGCTTTCTCTATGCGGATACATGCGGGAATACTATACCCCACTCACAGGTTCCCCAGCACAACCTACTCTATTCTCATATTAAGCACTACTCTAGGTGTTTACTCTATAGTGCTCATTCTCTCTTTCTCTCTACTCTTAGAGTGTCTAAACCAAAAGTCTCTACTCTTTCTCTACTCTCTTTTCTAATGCATAAGTAAAGCATAGTTAATGCACATCAATGACTCATACTCATTAATGCATTATGAAAGTAACTATGACATGTAGCAACAATTAAGGCTTTCACCTTACTTAGATTCTCTTGAGCATTTCATCATACAATCATGTGCATAAACAAATCTACTCTAACTCTAACTTTTTGTTTTCTTTAATCAACCAAATGGGAGAAAACTCCCTCATAAGCTCTAAATTTCCTGTCAAAAGAAAAACACTTCCATAAACTTGCTCAAAACTTCCTCCAACTTCTATCAAATCAACCCAACATCAAGCAATAAAAACAATTCTATAACTCAATCATAACTACTAATCTAATTTAACATTAAAAGAATCACAATGTATATACTCACTCAAAAGAGTTCTAAATCTCAACTTTGGTGAGTTTACTTACCTTATGAGAAATTAGCTTCTTTAACACTTCTCTTCCTTTGGGAGCTTGCCTTTCTCTACAACTTAACCAACAACCACAACATGAGCTCTAAACAAAACATAATAAACCTCATCTAAAGCAAGAATCCTTACCTTAGGATGCTTTAGATTAAAACCCTACTAAAAGTTAATCAAAAAGGCTCTAGGAAATCCTTACAAGATTGAAGGAAATTTGAGAGAGTTTGAAAAAATGAAGGAGGGGGGTGGAATGGGAAAATGAAGAGTTCTCAAAGACTAAACCCCTTTAAATATCTCTTAATAACTCATTCTCCCATTTTGCCTTGCTCTTTCATGGAAATTCACTCCGTATCCTTTGATTCCTTACTAACACACCCCCGTACTAACCTATTTCTCTGAAATTTTCTACATTTTATCCCACTTTTCCTGCTAATTAGGGGTAGAATGGTCAAATTGCCCTTAGGGAAGAGAATATCTAAAACTTAACAAACTTTTTAGTCGGACTGTCGCCGCGGCGAGGAAGCTTCTGTCGCTGCGGTGAAACTGTCCAGAACATTTCCCCGTGGATTCAACACTCTTCGCCGCGGCAAAGATTCTTCTTCGCCCCGGCGAAGCTTGGCACACTAAACTTCTTCTATTTTCAACCAATTCAGGGCAAGCATTCACACAACACTCACAAAGGTCAACCAAACAATATACCAAGAGACCAACTCAAATAAGAGCAAAAGAAGGAACAATAACTACGTACCTAAGTGGGGCGTTACATTCATATTCTTTCTCTATTTCTAATTTTCACTATCCATGATAATAGGCATGGTATCATGCATAGGTATGATGCAAATGCACAAATGCATGGAATGTGCATTTTCTTTTCTGTTTTTATTCTTCTGTTTCTTTTCTCTGTATTCTTTCTTCTTTCTTTTAGTCTTTCTTTCTTTCATTCTTTCTTTCTATTGTTCTTTCTTTTTTGTTCTTTCCATTCTTTCTTTCTTTTTCTATTCTTCTTCTTTCTATTTTTCTTTCTTTCTTTTTTCTTCTTTTCACTTTTCTTTCTATTCTCTTCTTTTTTTTCTCTTCTTATTCTTTGCCGATTGGACTCGGTTGAGGCATGGATTCAAAACCCTGGCTGTGAGTGAGTACAATCCTCATCTAAATGCACTCTTACGGACTGTACAAATTCTTCTTCTTCTAGGCCGCTCACTAAAGGCGGCGTGCATGTAGAAATTCTTCTGGGTACAGTCCTCATCAATGTACTCTTACGGACTGTACAATTCTTCCTTTTAGGCCGCTACTCACTAAAGGTGGCGTACATGTGGGAATATTCTTCTTCTTGTCACTCACGGGTTCCCCATCGCAACAACCTTCTTCTTCTTTATCTTTTACACTTCTTTAGATAAAATTTCAGATTTGAAGTTCTTTAATATTTCTCATTTTCTATTTGTTCTTTAACTTTAATGTTCATTATGCTCTTTAATGCTCTTATGAGGTATGTGCTGTATATGGGCTCATGCTTATTATTCTTCTCAAATTCACATGTTGGATGCAATAATGCCATATGGAATGTAAACATGCTATCTACCATCTACCAATCATCTCAAGATATCAAATAATCAAATCATGTATGCACTCTTGACATTTCATCAAACAATTTATATGCACACATTAACTATTAGGCACATTTCCTCTCTTCTAAGCCACCAAAATTTGGAATAAAGCACACCAAGATTAACATCAAACCTGTCCAGTTCACACTCCATAAATTCTACTCCAATTCTTCCATAATTATCCAAACTCTCATCAAACATCAAGTACACAAACACTTCTTCTCATGGATAAATTCTAACCATCACCAATATCCATTCCATCAACAATTCTTCATATATAAGCAATACATGCATAAAGAAATTCTTCTCTACAATTCATCCAAACTCTCTTCTCTTTGTTCTTTAATGTTCTCATACATGTGTAGTGCATGGAAATATGCTCTTCTTGCACTAAATGCAATGTGAGAAGTGAGAATGCTTATGGCATATAATTAGATCATTATGGAATTAGTATTCTCTACCAAACATTCACATACTGAAATCAATCATAGATTATTAGACAAAAATAAAATAAATTGGAGGTACTTTTGAGGTGTCATTATGTGCATGTCATATTCAAGAAGTCATATCTCGAGCTATACACATCGGATTGCATGATCTTGGTCTCATTTTAAAGCTAGAGAAAGGGCTACAACTTTTATGTTTAGGTCTCAACAAGTTCGATGGGTAAGATGCTCAAAAATCACTCATAAGGTCACGGGTTTGACAGGGCATCATGGTAACATGTTTTCTCTTAGGATTTTCATCAAACAATTCATATGCACATGCTACTACCATGTTGGCTACACTTCCAGAACTCTCTAATTCAACCAAATTGTGAGCCAAGAACTCACTAAATTGAGTATCAAACCTGGCGGAATTTATCACTTCTCTACACTCCAAAAATCTCAACACAAAATCTTCCACAAACTCACCAAATCATCACATAACCATTCACCACTTTCATGAATGGAATTTTACATCAATAAACATAAAAATAGCCCATAATTCTCTCATACCATCACATGCAAACATGCAAAAAAATTCATTCAACAAAGTCTTGCTCAAATAAGGTTCAAATTAGGTTTACTTACCTTGAATTTGAGCAACTCCAACCTATACTCTCTCTTTGGTAGAATTCCTCACTCTCAAACCCTAAGCATATACAACCATAAGAATTCAAAACTTTAAAATTTAATCTCACTTCTTGGTGCAAGAATCTTACCTTTGGATGCTTAGGATTGAAAATCTATCAAAAGTTAGCCAAAATCCTATGAATTTCCTTGGAAATTTAATGAAAAAATTTGAGAGAATTTGGGTAGAGAATGGCTTGAATGGAGGGTAGAGTGGCTAGGGTTTCTCTTCTTCAACTCTTAATATCATAAAATAACATTTATAGATTCCCATTTTACCCTTGCACTTTCTAAAAATTCCATCTATGTCCCTTAGTTAATTACCAAAATACCCTTACTTTTATTAACTTCTCCATGTTATTCTATCTCTTTTCACTCCCCACTTTTTCAATTATTATGAGTGAAAATACCATTTTACCCCTAATGAAATTTTAGGGAATTTTCTTCACACTTGTTCAAGATAACTTTAATAAAATTCAACTAAGGGTATTAGGGCATAAATAAAGCTACGTACCTTGATGTAGGCATTATACATAGTTACTAGGATCTTAAGAGCACTTCCAATCTATGTGGGATCGACCCTTACTCGTGCACTATGATGTGATTGCGAACTTGCGAAGGATTAAACTTTGTATCTGTTAGTCCATTGGCTCCTTAAAATCCATGAAAATTCTAGAGCCATGAACGACTACCTAGAACGGTGTTGTTCTCCCAAGGAACGATCTTTGAGTAGGAACGGTCGTGCGACATGATCATTCCACTTCAAACACTTGTACTTTAACTGATCTTCAAAGCTTGGTGTTCAAGACTTGTCAAAAGCACAAAGACATTTGAATTTGAATACTTTGACTTTTGACTTGGTTGGAACGGTCGTGCCATTGTGAGCGACTTGACATGATTTTGAGCAGAGGCATGAACGATCTCCTAGAAAGAGGTCGTGTTGTGAGGAACATTTATCAAGGTATCTCTATGAAACTAGGAATGGTCGTTCCTTCGTCCACACATCATACCAGCTGGGAAAACTACATTTTTGTTTTGGTTATGACTCTTGTCATACCTTCGCATGTTTGTTGTAATATCTCACTAGGCAAGTATTCACTGAGTATCCTATAGAAAGAATCCAGAGAATTTGCTAGTTTAAAAAGGGTGTTCGTCTAAAATTTTCATCTTTAATCCAGTTATAACATACTATTACACAAAGATTATTTCCCACATATATAAATCCACATTAAATTCTTCACTAAGACAGTGTGTGCAATCCTCTTGCCAGTTTGACGTCTCCTGACCACTACAATTTAATACCTGCAAAATTAAGGAAAGCAACGGGGTGAGCTATGAATGCTCAATAAGTAAACCACATCTAATTATGCTCTTACTCTGTTGTCCCCATTTCCGTGGTATTGCTTCTAAATTTCTACTTCTTTCTCTGTTTATTCTCAGGCATATTACTTAGCAATCTTCCATTTTTATCAAATCTTTCTAAATCCTTCTAGGGCTGTGCTATTCTTTATCATTTTATTTCTCTTCTCTACTAGATTATAACTTTTTGTTTCTTTCTCTACTCAACAAATCACCAAGTTTTCTTGCTATTTGTCATGTTTCTAATTTTTGTTCTTTTCTTGTACACCTCTAATTTCTTTTCTATTCTCATAGGCTTCTATTTTCTTTTCTTTTCTATTCTCATGGGTTTCTATTTTCTTTTCTTCTCTATTCTCATAGGCTTCTATTTTTCTTTTTCTTGGCTAGTCAGACAAGCAATAATAAATAAACTGTTTAATTTGTGCATAAATGCGTAAGATGCAATGCACATGAAATGTCTGATGCATATGCAAATGATCATGTTTGTATTCTTTCTTAAAATTCTTTTCTAATTCTTTTCTTTTCTTTCTAAAATTCTTTCTGTTTTCTATTTCTTATTCTATTTTTCTCTTTCTGAAATTCTTTCTGTTTTATGTTTCTTATTCTATTTTTCTTTATTTCAGAAATTCTTTCTGTTTTCTGTTTCTTATTCTATTTTTCTTCCTTTTTGAAATTCTTTTTGTTTTCCACTTCTTATTCTATTTTTCTTTCTTTCTGAAATTCTTTATGTTTTCTATTCTGGCTTGTCGATCGGACTAGGCTGAGGCATGGATTTGGAACCTTGGCCTGTGAGTGTATTCTGAAATTATTTCTGGGTACAGTCCTCATCCACATGCACTTCTAGCGGACTGTACAATTCTATTTTCTATTCTGAGGCCGCTCACTGATCGCGGCGTGCATGTGGGAAACTTTTGCATCTTTGTCGCCACTAGCTAACGCAGCGAATGCTCACAGGTTTCCCATTACAACAGCCCCTTGAAAACATGCTCTGTAAATCTGCAAAATATCTAGCTAAACATTTCCAATAATTATTAAATTTCTGAAATATGTTGCATGATCCCAAAATACGTGCCTGACTTTGGCATGTATTCTATTAATTCTAAGGCTTTTATTTCTATACTTTTCTGGAAAGCCCAAAGTTCAATTCTACAAACACGCTTAAATTAAACATTTTCTATTTTATTCTTTATTTTTGAATTCTATACATCGTGTGTACATACGCGATTCTATAATTTCTACATAATTCTGTAATTCTTCAATTTTATCATGCTATGTAAAATGTACACGTACACAAGCACATTATGTTAGAGTAGGTGCCCTAGAACTAATCAATAATTGTAGAATTGACTCTTTGTAATAATGTTCATTAATCAAAAAAAGACATTTTATTCTATATTGCGTAAATCATTATTGTATGTATTGATATATGTCCTTAGAATGGTAGAACCGTGACAAGGGTATGAAGTGTTTCAAATCTTGATAGTGAGAACCTTATGAGCACATATGGTGGTCATTCTAGAAACGTTCGTAGCCCTAGTATTATTCTGAAGTAAGGGCACAGATAGTACAGTAAGGTTATCATACTGTTGAATGACCCTGTCGAAAGGCAGTGACTGATCTCACTTGTCAAGGTTGTTTGGTGACAACTTGGTGCAACACATGGGTGCTTGCTGTAGACAAGTTCACTGGACTGACCCACTAGAGGATTCCATATGGATTGTAACCCCAGTGTCTATGGAACAAATCCTCTGAAGAATGGTGGTGCATGTGATCCTTAGACTTGAGATCACTGGAACGCCTTGTGCACCGATTGGTGTAGTTTGACACTAGCCCAATGCAGTTCTATTCAGAGCTGTCAATACGGTAGTGATTGACTGCATCAATGAGTGTATCAAGACTATGGTGGATCGACAGAGGATTCATCACTCCCGGGTACAGGGGAAGTTATCTCACGGCGTAATTCAGTAAATGGCAATGACACTAAAACTGTGGCCACAGTGGGATTGAGTTGTTGCTTTATCCAGATTATTATTCAGGTCATTGGTCCAGTAACTGAATACATACATATCGAGAGTAACTGAGGTTGACACTATTTCTATGCCTCGGTCTCGTTGAGATAATGGATGATGAAAGGATTGAATTGTACAGTAACCATGTCATTGATAGGTAGTTGTTTCACTGAATCCGAATCTGTCGGGTGTCCATGATGCCTTGCTAGGGGTCAATCTTGGTCTTTGTGTAGTGAGACGATTAATTGGTGTTAATCGCGATACTACACACTATCGGTATGATAAGGAGCCTACGGGTCACACACATAGAAGATAATTTAAGAAGTAGTTTATAAGAAGGGTGTTTTCGTCTTTTTAGGCAAAAGGGTATTTTGGTAATCTCACAATCCAATTAAATTTGCTGAGGTTGTAGCCTTTATTTAATTCGATATTAAAATTAAATAAATGAGATTACGTTTAAATATGTGTTTGCATATATTTAAATAAATTATCATTATTGTTATATATATATATATATATATATATATATATAGTAAAACCTCTTTATAGTGATACTCTATATAGGAATAAACTCTATATAGTCATAAAAAATTCTAGTCCCAATTTGAGATAGTTATAAATAAGAATAAACTCTACATTGTAATAAGTTATAATTTTTCTAATTCCTGCCTTAAGGAAAGCTACTTCTACATAGTAATAATTATCTGTATATTACAAAAAATATATATATATATTATGTAAAATTAAAGGTTTAAAATGAAATAAAATATTTATTTAAAATTGTTTGGGACAATGATTTATGTTTTAGAGTTATTATCACATCTTTTACCTTACGAGTACGTAATAGCTCGTTAGCATGGATACCTTATTGTTGAAGCCAAAATATTTTTAGTTTCTCAAGCATGTTTAGAGCTTCATGGCATAAGACTTTTTGTATTTTCGTACTATTATCCTTAGGATTATTTCCTTTCTCTTTTTGTCTAATTGCAACAATGATTTCTCCTGTGGTTAAAGTATACACGATTTGTTGCTCATTTGGATAATCGAAAAAGACATTAATATCCATTCGATCAGTGTAATGAACTTGTTGAATCTGATCACTCTATTCTATAGTGACTTTTTTATTATCTTCATCCACTTTATTTGTAACTTACAATTCATTGACATTAGTGGTCTTTATTTTGTAACGCTTAAAACCATTGACAATTAGGGGTGGAAAAAACCGGTTAGCCAGTTGCTTGAACCGAAGCGGTTTTCGGTTCAAAAAATAAATTGAACTGAAACTGGTCTGGTTTCGGTTAAAAACCAGTTATGAACCGAACCAAAAATTCAGTTCGGTTAACCGGTTTAAAACCGGTTAATTAGGATTAATATTGGGCTGCATTTTTTGGCCCAATTATAGTCTGCATTTTTTGGCCCAATTATAGGTTGCATTTTTCGGCCCAATTCGATCACACTCCACTTTGGCCCATTTTTTTTTCCAGTTTTTTTTTTTCTTTACTTGAATTAAAATTATATTTATTGTAATTGAATAATTTGAATTCATATAATTTTAATGTTCACAAATATTAATAATTTAAAATTACAAATCAAAGATTGCAAAAACAAAGACATGATACAGACTCTAATTTCAAATTATAAAGTGCACAAAGACATTTACAACTTAAACATATGCAAACTAAAAAATAGTCCCCCGTTGCCAACTTAGTTTCCACCCTAAAATTACAAATCAAACACATGAATAAAATAAGAAACATATTTCCACAAAATCCAAATCAAACACATGATTAAAACTAGCAAACACATTTCCACGAAACAAACATAACAAACACATTTCCACAAAATAAACATAACAAGCACATTTCCACAAAACAAATCTAAGTACACAACAAGCACATTTCCAAATCAAATAATGAAATGCAAACCTAGAAGATACACAAACAAAGTTCACAAAGACAAATATAAATATGACAAATCCACAAAAAAGATTTCAAAAGAGGCCTCCAAGCAAGCAATAATCATCAAACTCCAAGCACATTCCAATCCATTGTCAAATGTCAACTGTCAAAACAAAAACGTTCCACAACTTGTTAGGTAGCTTCCATTTTAAATTTCTTTCTTTTTATAAGTTTGTCCAATCAAATCTAGAAATTAATAAATAGAAGAACAAATGAAACTAAATAAAGTCATAGTATACACCTCGTTATTGGAAATTTGGATTGCCCTTCAATCATTTAGTTGAGGACGAGTACTTTCTACTCTGAAAGATGGAAATTCTGCAAAAAATTGGATAAACACATAATTAAATAATTGAAAGTATAATTAACAAATCCAACACATACATAATTAATTAATTGAAAGTAAAGCAAAAATTTTACCCGACTCAATTTTCGTCAACTCATCCAAGGTGTCCTCAATGGCTAATGGTGCACGCATAGTCCGAATCCAATTTTGTGTGCAGAGAAGAGCTTCCACCATTTTCGTAGTAAGGGAGCTACAAAATGGATCTAATACATGACCCCCTGTACTAAAAGCCGACTTAGATGCAACAGTTGAAACGGGCATAGCCAATACATCTCGTGCCACCAAAGAGAGAACTGGATATTTTGTTGAATTCATCTTCCACCATTTCAAGAGATCAAATGTCTTGTCATTGCATCTTCAACGTCATCTGCTAAATACTTATCCAACTCTGATTTAGACTTATTAGCTTGGCTTTCAATCTTTCTCTTTTTAAACTTAACCCTTATGCATTCTTGAGGATCAATATCAGCATCACAATTATCAAGTGCAGTTGCACCTGAAGATTGCTGACCTGACTGCGTAGTAAGAGCCCCAGCCACCTTACACAAATTGTAATGGTTAAATAAAGACAACCAAATTTCCATCACTTTTTTCTTTAACTTATCAGCAGTAAAAACATCATAGGACTCACCAATCACCCAATCAACATATTCTAACTTGTCCCCAGGGTCTAAAACAACCACAATGAATAACATTATGTTGATATTATCAACATTTGTCCAATATTTGTCAAATCTTCCCTTCATCCTTACAACCATAGAACTTAAGCTAAGATCATGACTATGAGACCATTCTGAAATCTTCATCCCAATGCTGTATATCTGTCGCATGTACTCATTACCAGTTACACAAAAAGAGCCGGACACACGTATGGTAGCTTCATAGAACATTTTCAGAAACGGTAACAAGTACCGAGCATATTCCCAATCACTATACATAGGCAAACTCTTTGACCTGTCCCCACTAGAAAGCTCATCTCTATACTTATTATCTTATATTTCCAATAATTCAAATGCTCTCTAGAATTTAACTACGGTATCCAACATCAAATAAGTAGAGTTCCACCTTGTTTCTACATCAAGCACCAAATGACTCTTACTTTCAATTTTTTCTTTCCCTACACACTCCATAAATCTCATTAACCTTGCTGGAGAAGACCTCACATATCTCACTGCAGCACGAATTCTAAATATGGAGTCATCCATATCTTTTAACCCCTCTTTTACAATCAAACTTAGTATGTCTGCACAACATCTCATGTGAAGAAATTGACCACCCAAGACATTTCCCTTCCAACTTGATAATCGAGTCCTAAGATAGCTTATACCCACATCATTAGAACTTGCATTGTCAACTGTTACTACGAATACTTTAGAAATACCCCAATCAAGTAAGCATCTCTCCATTGCCTTCCTAATGATTAAACCTTTATGACTACTTATAGGACAAAAATTTAAAATCCTTTTATGTAGTTGCCAATTGTCATCGATGAAGTGAGCTGTAAGACACATATAGTTGAGGTTCTAACAACTTGTCCATGTATCAGTAGTGAGACAAACTGTGTGATTGAACTTACTAAAAAACTTCTTTAACTTTTCACTCTCTTCAATATAAATCTTGAAACAATCTGTAGCCACAATCTTACGGGAGGGCATTTGAAACCTAGGCTGTGTCGTAGTCATCACACGGCGAAACCCCTCATGCTCCACAAAATTAAACGGTAGCTCATCGGTAATGATCATTTGGGCAATAGTTTCTCTAATAAAATCTTGATCAAATTTTCATGACAACAATGAAGATTGTGTAAAGGTGGCAGCCTCACTTGAGAGGTCACGTGATGCTTGTTGAAAGAATAACATTTTCTGTCTCTTGTCCACCACATTCAAAGGATACTTTTTACACCTACTTAAGTGGTTACGTAGACAACTTGTACCACTTTTACTTGGACAAGCAAGAACATTCCCACAATAGTTACATGTTGCTATCAAATCATCCTTATTCTCACACTCATTTTTGGTGAAGTGATCCCACATTTTAGATGTATTCTTCCTACTAATAGTAGATTCCGCACGTTTGGAACCTGAAGGTATGGGTGGTCTTGGTGTAGGTGCTTGAGTGTCATGTGAAGTGTCAAAAGTGGGCGCGTTGTTGTCACTAGTCGAAGATATCTACAATGGCATAAAAAAGGAATATGCATTAACTATTTTGTGGTTAGTCAATGCCCAATAGTCTAAGGCACCAGGCATTTATATTATTCTAAGAATCGAAATCTTGTAACAGTCAAAGAGATATAATCGAAAATTGGAATTGGAATTGGAAATAACTAACATTTCAACATGTAAACAAAATTACCAATTAATAAAGCTCACTAACCTTCTTTAAATCAGCAGTACTTGGGACTTCCTCACTTGAATTCCTAAAACAATTAATTATACACAAAAATCAATACTAATAATGAACAAAATAAAATACAATTACACTAAAATTGAAGTAATTAAATTACCCAGGAGAGGACTTCTCGTATGCCTCTTTCAGTCCTTCAATAGGATTGCACCGTTTCATTTTGAAAACTAGAATTCACAAAAATAAACACATAAATAATCAATACTCAAGTGTACACATATAATAAAAAGTATTGGTCCAAACTACCTGCGGAAGTTTTACTCACAGAAGTCATCACCTATTCTTTAACATTAGTTGGTGAAATGTATAATGAAGCATATAAACTTGAATACCAGATCTTCTGGCAACAGCATTTTCGGTAATAATAATAATTGTCAGGAATTTTTCTTGGTAATTGATTGGTGAATATAATGTAGTATTGAAGCTTCAATCAATTATCTTGTTGAAGTGAACAAATTAAATGCACTAGAAATTAAGACTCAGGAAAAGTTAATAATCTACAAAGAAAACTGCAAATTGCTTTGAAAATTAATTGATTCTTCATTAACCAGAAAATAAAAGTAGATGTTTGCTCACTAATGTAGCTGATGAGCCTCATGTCCTTGTCATCTGATAAAGCCTAGTGTTTTTTCGTCCTAAGGAGGAACTGAACTACAGATTAGATAAGGCCGTGTATACCTTAACATATTCACATGTCAAAGATATTCAAGTGATATATATTTTAATTTATTCCATTCTAATGGCCTAAACATTCCTGATTTTATCAGTATGGTTTATTTGATTTGCATTTAACATCAACATTAGTTTTCTTGATACTCCTTCAACTAATTTGATTAACACAAAATGCGTGTATTCAGGTACATGCTTTCTTGTCCAAATTACTAGAATTTTAATGCTAACGCCTAACAGCATAATGAAAACAGAAGCTACATGCTTCAGGCAATCTTGCAAGAGAGTCCTAACAATTAAAAGTATTCATATTCATATCCTTCTAACAAAAATGTACATGTTGATTCACTTATAAATTTCCAGCAAACCCATTTCACATCGGCATGTGCCTTGAGTTAAAACCAAAATGCTTCAATTTCAAAACCCATTTCACATTGGCAACGACGGCAAATGCCTGAGTTAAAACCAAAATGCAGAGACAGAGATGAGGTCACCCACCAGAAACAGACGATGACGTGGAGATTGGAGCAACAACAGTGACTGCAGCTGAGCGATGACGATGTGAGAACAGAGATCTGAGAACTGAGAGATAGTGAGAGTCCGAGAGAGAGTGAGAGACAAAGAATGAGACTGAGCGTGAGAGTGAGAGTGAGAGTGAGAGTGAGAGACAGAGACTGAGTCATTGAGACTGAGAGAATGCGAGACTTACTGAGGTGCGTGAGGTCTGATCTGCAAGTGCCTAAGTTAAAACCAAAATGCAGAGACAGAGATGAGGTCACCTATTAGAAACAAACGACGACGTGGAGATTAGAGCGATGATGGCGACTGCAACTGAGCGACGATGACGTGAGAACACAAATCTAAGAACTGAGACAGTGAGAGTCAAAGAATGAGACTGAGCGTGAGAGTGAGAGACTAAGACTGAGACTTGGAGAATGCGAGACTTACTAAAGTTTGAGGGGAGTGAGGTCTGATCTGAGTAAGTGAGTTGTGACTTCAGTAGAGTAAGTATTGTGCGGCTACAGCGTGTGGTGTGCGTGAGTAGTGAAGGAGTGGCCAGTGAGAACTAAGAATGAGTATTATTTAGTGAGTGGTGAGTATTGAGTAGTGTTAGGGACTTAGGGTGTTAGTCTGTTAGACAAGAATAAAAAACGTAAACCACATAATTTTTTTTTAATATTCGGTTCAGAAAACCGGTTCCAGGTAACCGGAATTTACTTTGCCAAAAACCAAAACCGAACCGGATTTTCGATTTTTTTAATAATCGAACCGAAACCCAAAAAAACCGGATTTAATTCATTCAATTTTTAGACTAAAATTCCAGCCCCTTTTTCTCTCTTCCTGTGCCAGTTTGCCTTTTTGGTTTAATCAAATATTATTTGATTTCTTCTTGATTCTTAAGGCTAAAGAGGATCTAGCAAATCCCTTTTTAGTTCCTTGGGGTTATCTTTGTGTGGACTACATTGGTTCGATCCTACCTTGGGTTGGCAGCGAAATCCGTTCAGACACAAGTTGGAGGAGCCTCCAAATGTGCATATGATTCTTTAACTCTAGATTGAATTTTCTGCAGATTCTAATTTATTATATAAACTGTAAATTTGTGGCCTGATCTTGGTTCTAAGGAACGATCCATGTTGTAAATAATTTTTGTTTTCCGCTGCCATGACTTGATCGTTTCCTAACACATTAGCTCTCACAAATTCAACTCTTCTATAACTCTATTAGTGAGATATTAAAACAATACAATTCAACTAGGGAATGAAATCTACATTTTGGGCAATTTAATTTCTTCTATAAAAATCTATGCCACAACTTAGGTATTAAGTCTACTAACTTGCCTAACTATACTACTAGTTTTTCTCAAACTTATATGTCACATAACCATGTCATTAAACAACTCTTTAATATTTTTCTAATGTAACAAACATGCCTTATACAACTTTCTAAATACAAATCTTAATGCCATAAATTTGCATTCTCTTACATGACCATTAACTTCAATTATTATACATGCCCTTCTTTCTTCTTTTCTTTTGGCTATATTCTATACATTAATTTATATTGCCATATTAATCATTGTAAATTCAATCTAACATATGGCACAACATATATACTGTGGCTAAATTCTAATTTCTTTCTAACATTCTTAACTAAACTTTTGGTCAATCTATTTCTTTGATGTTTCTTTTGATATCTATACTTGGGAAAACTTTTCTATTCTTTATGCAATAAAATCACTTATTACATATTGTTTGTGATTAATTTCAAAACAAGAAACAACAATATACTCATTTGGCCAAGCCATTATTTGGATAATCTTTCTAAATTCAAGTACACAAACTTGAGAATTTATTATGGCATATTGATATGCCATGACATAATTCTACCATTCTCTACTATCAACAATGCCATATCAAAGTAACAATTTAACATACAATTCCTTTCTAACACTTTCCCAAGGCCATAAGTTTCACAATTTCTAATTCAATAACTAAAATATATTGTACTATTCAAGAAATACTAAAGGTTCAAGTAACTTGAACCATGCACTAAGAGCCATTTATCTCATTGAACTAACATGACCAAATAATATTCTAAATTTTAGCATAACAAAATGCACTCTTGAATACTAAAATTTACATTTGGTTAAGGCGTTAACCTTTCTACTCCAATTCTTCCCTTTCTCTAACAATTTCTTCAATAAAATTTAACCAACTCATGCATGCATTTCTCTTTGAATTTTCATCAAACAATTCATATACACATGCAAATACTTAATTGGCCACACTTTCACATCTCTCCAAATCCACCAAAATTGGAGCAAAAACTCACTAACTTTAGCTTTAAATCTGGCCGGTTTCAACAATTTTCAACACTTCAAAATTTCATCACCAAGTCTTCCATATTTCATCCAAATCACCACATACTCAAGCACTACTTCTCATGGCTGGAAATTTACACATTATTCAACATCAAAACAGCCAATAATTCCCACCATACAATCACATACAAACATACAAGAATCAATCTACACAATTATTGCTCAAATCAAAACTAAAATTGGGTTTACTTACCTTGAATTTGTGCAACACCAATGATATAACACCCCCAACCAACCCTCCACGCCCCGCGCCCTACCCTAACGCATATAAAACCATAAGAATTTACAACTTAAAGTTTAATCACACACCTTGTGCTAGAATCTTACCTTTGGATGCTTTAGGATTGAAAATCTACAAAAAATTAAGCCAAATCCTATGAATTCTCTTTGAAATTTGGTGAAGAAATTTGAGAGAAAAAGGGGTGAGGGGTGGCGTGTACAAGGGATAGAATGGCTAGGGTTTAGTTTATTGCAACCTTATAACTAACTAACTAAATAAATATATTCCCATTTTGCCCTTGCACTTTTATGATAATTCCAATTATGTCATACATGCATTCACCGATATACCCTCACTTTCAATGGATTTAACACATGTTCTTGGTCATTTTCACTCCTCACTTTTTCATCTAGCTATGAGTGAAAAGACCATTTTACCCTTATTCTTTAATTTCTTTCTATTACTTTACAAACACGTATTTATCTCGGCATCACATCACGTGTATTGTCCACAACCTTTCTACCACTCTATTCTCATGGCTAGCACATTTAATACATTATATTTATCATACTCACTTTTCACTTGAACACATGATTATGTGTGAAATGACCATTTTGCCCTATTGAAACTTTTATGGAATTCCTCTATAAAACTAGTTAAATATATTCACTATGACTATAAAATAATCCCTACCATATTTCTGCATGTGGGTATTGCATTTGTTAGATATCAATCAATTTTTTGATTAGTTTTGGCACATCAAAACATATGAGGGCTCAACAATCTCTCTTTTTTTGATTGATGACAAAACTAAACAAAAACTGAGTTTCACATGAAAGTGATAATTCATAAACAACATGCCAAAAGCAAAAATTAAAAAGGTCCCCCTTAAAAGATTCTTATCCCAAACAAATAGAGTGAGCAAAAATGCTCCCCCTTACACCAAGCATACTTCTATAATGATAATCCTAGAATTATACTATTTTCTATTTGATTTTTGTAGGATTTTCGGATACTTTTTACAAGTTTTGTGCCTAAATTATTACTTAATTCTGCAATTTTATATTTCAGGCCAAAACGTGCAGTTGGAGCAAAACAGAACAAAAATGAGTTTTTGGATCCGGAATTGAGCACGTTTCAAAAGATCGGGGAAATTTTGATGTTGATTGAAGCACTCTCGAAGCTTGTTCATATTGGAGATCAAGAAGTTAGAAGATTCATGTGAAGAAACAAGCGGAGGGCAGTTTTGTAAATTCAACAAAGAAGATCAGAAGTTCACTGCGACAAGAAAGTCTTTGGAGGTTTTAGGCCAATTCAACTCAAGTTGATGCCACAACGAGATTTTTTCCTTGTCGCAACAAAAGACTGCAAATTTTGTTTTCTTAAAACAGGGTGTTTTCCTTTTATAGCTTTTTGTCCTAGGGTTTTAGGGTACTATATAAAGAAAAGTTAGCCCATTTTGGTAAGAGTTTGTCATTTTGTAAGGGATTTTAGAAGAGAATAAGAGTTTTTGAAGATTTGTACTCCAAATTAGAGAAGATTTCTCTCTCTCTTCCTTTGATATTATGTTGAACTCAAGTTATTCAATTTTGTTTATGTACTATTTCGTTTTTGTCATGAACTAACCTGTTTGAGTTAGGGTTTTGATAGATCCTTGATTATACTTTCTTAATCTATGAAATTCCAATTGTTCTTAAGTTCTTTTGTTGTGATTAAGTATTTATCTCCAATTTTCACTACTAGAAAAACCCATTTTCTTGACGGGTAATAACTGTCAAGAAGGGGGTTTCCTGACAGATCTTCACTCGTCATTGAAGCCAGTGTCAAGAAAGGGTGGTGATCGTTTTTGAACTATCAAGAATTTCTTGACAGATCTCTTGACAGTTATAACTTGCCAAGGATTTGGCCGAATTTTAACCAATCCTTGACAGTCTTCAAACTGTCAAGAGATTTTAACAAATAATAATAATAATTTAATTTAATAATAATAATTTTCCATCCTTGATAGTCTTAAAACTATTAAGGATTTTTTTTGTAAATAATTTTATTTTGTAATTTATTACCAATTAAATAATAGAATAATGCAATGAAATTCTTCATAGTATTCCTCAACCAACAACATTTATCACAATTCAACAACAAATTTAAACATTCAACAAATCTATCATGGAAACAAATGAATAGGATTTTCATATACTGTCAAAGTATATACATAATCATTCCAACACTCATATAGGCACAAAAAGATAACTCCAATCATCAAACATTGCTATAAAGACCGCTAAATTTTACCCAAAATTTATAAAAAAATCCAACCAACCTAGGGCAACAACATCACTTGCATGTGGTTAATGAAAAAATTAGGGAGAGAAAGATAATCTACCATAAGGATAAGCTTCACATAAGTCAACCAGTAGTCCAGTACCAAATGATATCGCGAAAAAATATGTTGGCCAAATAAATACATGCACTTAAAAGAGTTACTGGACATACAAGTTGTATGTCAAGTCTTATGACATACAATCAAGGGACAGAACATGGTGATACAAGTTTTTGACTTAAATTGAGATAGAAATCCTTAACCACTCATCTATCTTCATCCAAGAAATTAGAAAGTTATAAGTTAGAAACATCAAATGCAACTTTTGACTTCAAATCTTAAGTCCTGTATTAAAATAAATGAATAATTCGAAGCTTATGTCTTGTTTTAACCGAAAAAGTTTAGGTCACTCGCAACCCATGTAATTAAGCACTTGAAATGCATAATATATATCCCAAATTTTAAAATTGCACAAACTAAAAAGCCTATGATGAAATTTAAAAGTGCTCAAAATGCAGAAATCACTACTACAAAAGTCTGATGTATAATATATATGCTTTTTCATTCGAATTCATTAGAAGGTCTTGAATAAGAGCATCCACAGAAACAAGAGACCAATATGACAAGCATGTAGTTTCTTATGTTTTCCAATGGCCACGTGGTCTAGTGGCATAGGCCTCAATACATTTGTGGATTGTCTAAAGTCCTGGATTTCGAATCCAGGCAAAATGGAGGAGTTTAAAATCGTAGGTTCATATTATCATTTGATTGCTCCTATCATTTATTGATATGCATGAATGTCTCTATACTTCCATCAGCAATTCTAACCAAGTGTTTACTGGAACTCACAAAATCAGATGAAAAATAAAAACTCAATACCTTTCCATCATATTCCTTTCGTGACAGGACCTCTGAAGCAATATATGCTAGAGTTCCAACAGTTGATTTAGGCTGTGAGTGCAACAATCCTGACTGCAAGATGTAAAGCAAAAACAATAATGAAAGTTAAAACTAAGGACTATAATGTAAGACATAATTTATAACTTACAACCCCTTAGTATTGAGTTTTTTTCTTTCAGGAAAAAAAAGGTAGAGAGTTGTAAGAAAGCAACAGAGTTATGTGCCATTTATCAAGTCAACAAAGTTGCTATTCAACTAAAAACATAAACCTTAGAGTAACCAAAGTCACATATTTTAACACATAATGTTGGACTTCCATCCAATAGTGGGTTTTCCAAATTCAGATCCTTGTGACAAATTTTCTGTAGTAAAAGAAATAAGTATATAAGGTAGAGATCATAACATAAGGTGTAAAATTAAATTTAGATATCATCATACCATGGCATGATAGTAGTTGATGCCAGATATTAGCTGGTGGAAGAAAAACCTTGCCTATTGTGAAAAGGGTTTTGCCAACAAACAAATAATTAAGAAAATCAATTTGCATCACAACAATACACATTAAACCAGAGATAAGTGACCTAAGATGTAATTTAAAGAAGCAAGCTCCATAATACAACCTCATCTTCACTAAACCGACCAACACTGCATATTCTGGCAAAGAGTTCACTCATTGAAGGCAGCCATTTCTGGAAGATATGATAATCTGTACTTATATATGATGATGAAGAGAAGACCACATCAAGTTCTCTCATTGAAGGTAGCCATTTCTGGAAGATATGATAACTCACCACATTGCACAATACGAACCAGAACTTGTTGAATCACAGGATATCGATCAGATTTCCATTTATCACTACAGAACTTGAACAAATTGCAAATCGCCAAACTTGAGATCAACCCAAGAAGAGCCAGCGGCATCTGGTACTTAGAATCACAAAGACAAAGAAAGTCTAACTAAATGAATAAACAAAAACAAAAACAACATAAATTAACATAAAAAAGAAAGAAAGGTACCATATTAACATTAAATTTCAATATTCACATTCAAAGACCCAAGACAGAAACGATAAAATTACCAAAAAACGAAAATTTTACTTATCAAGACACAAAATTTTGAAACTTTAACCACTTTCCTCAACACCCACAAGGGACTAAACAAGAACCTACATGTATACAAACACAAAAAGAGAGAAAGAGAATAAAATTCGTGGTGGATAAGGCGATGGAGTTGGTGTCGAGAAGTTCGTTACGGTAAAATTCGTCTAGTGAAACAAGGTTTGGTTTATTCAAAGGTTCTACACGAGCTTGGTAATTTAAATTTAATTCACCAATTGAGTGATAAGAGTTGAAGGACTGTCACAGAAGTATTGAAGTCTGAAAACAAAATAAAATGTAAATCAATCAATCAATGAAGCAGTGAGAACAAATCTAAAAAAAAAAATGTGGAACTTACAGGTACAATTGCTAGAAGCATAAAGATTCTGGTAAAGGAAGATCCAGTCAAATTGTTGAGGAATCTGAAGAGAAGAGAAGAAAAGAAGAAAAATTTAGATGAAATGGTGAAAGAGTTGGAGAATTAATTGCGAGAGATAGGGTGCGTACTATTCTTTGAGTTGCTTGTTGAGATTGTGAGATGCCATTGTTAGTAAGAGTTAGCAAAAGTTAGCCATGTAGAAGTTCAGCTTAACCTACTGTGTTAGTTAGTTACTAAACCTGAGTTAGTTAGCTACTGTGTTAGTTAGTTACTGTTATGAGCACTATAAAAAGTGCACTTACTATACAAACAAAGGTCATTCTCTTTGTATTTTTTCTCTGTTTCTTCTCTAAACTCTCATGGTATCAGAGCTGTCGACTAACGTCAAAGATGGATGATCCTACTTAATTCTCTCTCAATCAAAACAGCTCAGATATCAAATCGACCACTGAGCTCGTTAATTCTACAAACACCTCATCAATGTCCTCTTCTTCTCTTCTTGTAATTTCCCGATAATTACAGGTTTTGGAAATCACAAGTTTTATTTGTTGTGGGCTCCCATGACTTAGAGGAGCATCTTACTGGATTGATTTCATGTCTAGCGCCATTCGTTAAAGTTCCAATTGAAGGCATTAAGGGGTCGACAGAGAAGAAGTCTAATCCATCGTATAATCAATGGAAGAAGACAAACAAGCTACTTGTAAGTTGGATTCTTGGATCTATATCAGAATCTATGTTCTCAGTAGTGTCTAAGTGTCAATTTTCTATTGATATGTGGATTGAACTTGAAAAAGATTTTCTTACTGAATCTAGAACTAAAACTGTGCACATTAAGAGTTTGTTGCAAAACACTAGAAAGATAACTTAGTATCCATGAATATTTTGTAAAGATGAAAGGATTTGCCGAAATATTGTCAACTAGTGGAATTTGAATCTCTGATGAAGAACTAATGAACTACATTCTTGATGGTTTAAGTTCTGAATATGATGCCACTGTAGTAAATATTGCTACAAGATTGGAGTCTAGGATAGATCCTATTTCTGTTCAAGAAGCACAGATTATTTTGCAAAAATATGAGTTGAGGTTGGAAAGAGCAAATCTAGTTGCAAATTCAGTTGTCAGCACTGAGTTTCATGGAGGTTCAATTCATCTTGCTAATCTCACTATTGATACAACTCAAACAAAATATCAGAGTGAACAACCCTTGCTTAATATTGGACAACATCAGTTTTCACCCATACAGAACCCTAATCTCTCCTCCCAAAATTTTGCTCCTCATCAATCTGGTACTGGTCTCAATCAGTTTATGAACTCAACACCACATAACCACTTTTATTCCTCACAATTCACTAGTGTCAGAGGAAGAGGTAGAGGAGCTGGAAGAGGCAAGATTATATGTCAAGTTTGTGGAAAGAGTGGACACCTTGCACTGAATTGTTATCATTGGTTTGACATAAGCTACATTGGAGGAAATAACTCACTAGTCAGACCACCAAATTTTGATAACAATTATTCTAGAACTCAAGTTGGGTTTCAAAACTTACCGTACTTCACTCAGAGTTCACCTCAACCTCCTTATCACCCCAACATAAGTCACCAACCAACTGGATTTCCACCATTATCCTTCCCATCAGCTAGTTTTCCATCAGGACCTAATTAAAGCTCAAGCCGGTCACACATAAATTCTGACCTTCAATCAGACACAACTACTACTCCTAGTCAAGTATATCTGTCCCAGACTCAACCATCACATTACTCTAATCATGTTGCCAACTACATTACTGCACCTTCTACTGTCCAAGATGTAGCTTGGTACATGGATTCTAGAGCCACAGATCATGTGACTTTAGACCTGTCTCAACTTGCAGTAAACTCAAGCTACACTGGAAATGAGCAAATTCATGTTGGAAATGATGAGTTACTCTCTATATCACATACTGCCTTTAGTTCATTACCATGTCAGTCTATGTCTTTTTACCTTAAGCATGTTTATGTGTTCCTCACATTAGAAAAAATCTCTTAAGTATATCAAAATGTACTGAAGATAATGGAGTTATTGTTGAGTTTTCTGCTGATCACTGTGTTGTTGAGGACAAACAATCCCAAGCTGTTCTTCTTCAAGGAAGGCTTAAAGATGGTCTTTACCAACTCCAAATTCCAACCATTCCTTTTGTGTCCAAGTCCAATCTATCTACAGATCACTACAATTCCAATCTACCTACAGATCACTCAACCTTTCCAATTTCAGTCCTTAACTCGTCAGTTGGAGCTCCTGCTTAGTCTCAGTCCTCACAAACTTTGTTTTTTGCATTTCCTGTTGTTCATACTACTAGTGATGTTAATAAAGAGTGTGAACTTACAAGTTCAAATAATGTTGTTGTTAATGATTGTTATCCTGAATTTGTACCTGTTTGTGACAACAGTACTAAACCTGTACCTGTATCATCATGTAATAATGATACTGAAACCAATAAAGATATGATTCAATCATTTTTTGCTGCAAAAACTAATGGTTTGTTATGGCACAAATGCTTAGGTCATCCTAATGCCATAGTTCTTGAGAAAATTTTGCACTCTTTGAACCTAAAACATACAGTTGCAAGCACTTTTGATTTCTGCATAGCTTGCCAATTTAGCAAACTTCACCAATCTACTTTTCCTAGGTCCAATTCTAGAGCATCTAAACCTTTAGAACTAGTACACTCTGATTTGTGGGGACCATCACCTATACGTTCACCTGAAGGCTTTAAATATTATATTCAATTTTTAGATGACTATAGCAGGTTCACTTGGATTTTCCCTTTGAAAGTTAAGTCTGAAACACAACTATTGTTTGAACAATTTCACAAACTAGCCGAAAGGCAGTTTAGTACAACTCTGTAATGTGTTCAAACTAACTGGGGGGGTGAATATAGAAGTTTAGTTTCCTATTTTCTTGATCATGGTATTACCTTTAGGCATCTGTGTCCCTATGCTCACCAACAAAATGGCCGCATTGAAAGAAAACATCTACAAATTGTAGAACAAGGCCTAACACTCATTGCTCAAGCTAGTGTGCCCCTAAAATATTGGTGGTTTGCTTTCCAAACTGTTGTCTATCTTACAAATTGGCTACCCACTCCTGTTTTTTCTAATCTGTCACCTTTTCAAGTTTTACTTGATCAGCCTCCAGACTACTTAGGGATTAGAACCTTTGGTTGTACTGTTTTTCCATTTATTAGACCTTATAACTCTCATAAGTTTGCATTTCATACTATTAAATGCACTTTCGTTGGGTATAGCATGCATCACAAAGGGTACAGATGCTTGGATTCCAATGGTAAAATTTACATCTGTCAAAGTGTCAATTTTGATGAATCTAATTTTCCTTTTGCCTCCTCTCCTAGTCTAACACCCAAAAATAGTGTCTCTTCTTCTTTTCCACTATACAACAACCATTCCTTTAAACTATTCTTATCTCCTTCACATTCTTTACATACAAATACTGACACTTGTCTAACTTCTTCATTACCTCATACAACTGGTCATAATTCATTACCTCATACAACCGGTCAAAACACTTCACCACCTGCTGGTTCTGACACAACCTAAATTTTCTGCTTCATTACATGTTCCTTTTACAGTGGATCAGAAAAACTCATTAGTAACTCTGTCTCCTTTATTAGACTTGGCAGATCAACCATTTGAGCCTTCTTTTTCTTCAAAATCTGATTCTAGCTCTAGGCAACTAGTAGGCTTAGCAGACTACTTAACTGAACCCTCTTTTTCTTCACAACCTGTCGATCTACCCCTCCATACCAATCCATCTACACATCACTCTTCCAAAAATCAACCTGATGGTCTTAACCTTATAGTTGAACTGCCATTTGCAACTCAACCTTTAAACACTGAAACTCAGCTTTTACACACTATCACTTAGCATTTAAACACTCACCCTATGATCACTAGGTCAAAAGCCAAACTTCATAGCTCTATGTTAGTTTCCTCCACATGTTCCTTTCTCATCTTGACACAAGTGAACCAGTAAGTGTAATTGAGGCACTCTCTCATCCAACCTGGAAATCTGCTATGCAAAGTGAGTTCACTGCTCTTTTTTCTAACAATACTTCGGAGTTGGTTCCAGTTGAACCCCATATGAATATTGTTGGTTGCAAATGGGTGTTTAGAATTAAACACAATTTAGATGGTTCCATCCAAAGATTTAAAGCCAGGTTGGTTGCTAAAGGTTTTTAACAAACTCCCGGTGTGGACTATCCCGTGATCAAATCATCTACTATTAGAGTTATCCTTAGCTTAGCTGTTACCTATGGGTGGGATATACAGCAAGTAGATGTTAATAATGCATTCTTGAATGGAACACTTAGTGAGACAGTGTACATGACTCAGCCTCTAGGTTTCATTAATGATAAGAACCCTCTTCATGTTTGTAAACTGATTAAGGCACTCTATGGTCTAAAACAGGCTCCAAGAGCCTGGTTTGAGAAGCTCAAAACTGCCTTTCTAAAATGGGGCTTTATCTCTCCGGTGGCTAATTCAAGCTTATTCATTTATAGACATCATGAGGTTGTTGTGTATGTTATTGTATATGTTGATGATATTCTGTTGACAGGAAGTAACACTAAGTTGGTCCATGAAATAGTTCACAAGTTGAACACTGAATTTGCCTTGAAAACATTGGGTTCTCTCAAGTACTTGATGGGCTTTGAAGTACACAAAACTGATACAAGCATTCACATGAGCCAAGCAAAGTATGCAAGGGATCTACTAGTCAAAATAGGCATGATGGATGCAAAATCCTGCCTTACTCCTATGGCTCTAGGTAATAAACTGACTTTTGAAGACAGTGAGCTGTTTGATAAATCATCACTCTATAGAAGCATAATTGGGGCATGCAATATCTAACCTTGTCAAGGCCTGACATTGCTTGCTCTGTCAACAAACTTAGCCAATTTCTCAAGGCCCCTACTCAATTACGTTGGCAGGCCTGCAAAAGGCTTTTGAGATATCTCAAGGGCACTACACATTTTGGAGTTCAGTTTATTAAAGTACATAGACTGCACCTTGAGTGCTTCACCAATGTAGATTGGGTAGGCGGTCTATAGAACAGAAGGTCCACCAGTGGCTACTATCTGTTTCTTGGCTCCAATCTACTGTAATGGAGTTCCAAGAAATAAAAGGTAGTATCTCTCTCCTCCACAAAGGCAGAATATAGGGCACTTGCACAATGGGCCACTGAAATCGCATGGTTTAAGAGTTTGCTTTCTGAATTGGTAAGCATCTTCCTGAAATCCTTGTCATTTGGTGTGATAATCAGAGTGTTGGATCCCTTGCCTCAAATCTAGTGTTTCATGCCTGAACTAAGCATATTGAATTGGATGCACATTATATAAGGGAACAAGTAGCAGCCAATAACCTGAAAGTACAATATGTTCCTACTGAGTATCAAACTGTAAATATTTTTACTAAATCTATGTCAGCTACATGCTTTGAGACCCTAAGAGCAAAGCTAACAGTGGTTGTTTCTCCCTTACAAGCTGATATTCCAAACATTCATTTAGCTGATGACTGCTCAGACAACAACTTAGAAGTTATTCTTGCAGACCTAAAGCAAAATTAAAATCCTGTAGACTTAAAGCATAATTAATTTGCAGACTGCTTTGTTCTTTACTTATGCCTGCTTACTTGGAAGCTGCTCCTGCAGCATCAGTTCAAAACACTTGGTTTAAGTTTTACTTAGTTGGTTTTCTACAGAATTAAAGCCTAACTATTTGGTTTTTGTTTTGGTTGCCATTCTTTAATTTTGAATGCCTTGTTGGAAGCTGCTCCTGCAGCATTGTGCTCCTGCAGTATCAAGTTCTTTAATTTTGAATGCCCTTTTGGAAGCTGGTTCTGCAGTATCAAGTTTAGATTGCTTGGTTGATTTCAGCTCCTATAGGATTATGTTCAGTTTAATTGATTTCAGTTTTACTTGGTTGGTTTTCTGCAGAATTAAAGTCCAGCCTGTTTTGTTTCATTTTGCTTGGTTGAGTTTAGTTTTGCTCAGGTTATTTGTGCCTTACTTGAGGTTGCTTCAGCTACGAGTTGCCTTAGTTTTATTTGGTTGATTCAAATTGGAAGTTGCTCCTACAAAATTATGTTCAGTTTATTTTGGTTGATTTACAGAGCTATTAAAAGCTGCTTCTGCACTATGGTTATCTGTTGAGCTACATAATTATGTTCAATTTATTTTGGTTGATTTAAAGAGCTAAGTTAAAAGTTGCTTCTACACTATGGTTATCTTTTGAGCTATAGAATTATGTTCAGTTTATTTTGGTTGATTTAAAAAGCTGAGTTAAAAGCTACTTCTGCACTATGGTTATCTGTTGAGCTATTCTATTCTTGTTTGAAGATTAGTTGGGAATCTCTGGATCACTTGAGGTTGCTTCAGCTATGCATTGCTCAGTTCCACTAAAGGATATTGTTCATCATCCAAGTCCAGTTTACGATAGGATATTAGCAAGAGTTGGTGTAGTCCACATTTGTTCTGTTTACAGAAGGATTTTAGCAAATGGTAGATGTAATACCCAAGATGTCAAAGGTATGTTCCTAACTCAAAATAGTCCTTTAGATGTTAATTTTATGTTAAAAAGCATAAAATCTTACTAAGGGCAAAATAGTCGATTCATTTGGACGGTATGAATCAATTATCCATAAAAAGGTATTAGGGGCAAAATAGTCATTTTGCCTATAGATAAGCATTGAAAAAGTCAAGGATGAGTATGCTTAATTGCATTTAATGGCATTAATTAAGTAATAATTATGTCTAGTGTGAAATGACCAAAATGCCCTTATATGAAGAATTAAGGACTTATGAGTTATACAATTAAAATAATTGGGCCAATTGCATAATTTTGGAAAATAAATGAAATATTTTCCTATAAATGAGATGAAATTCGTTCAAGCCAAAGGAGAGAGCCTTTCTTCAACATTTCTTCCATTTTCTCTCAAATCTTCCATGAAACAAGCTTTCTTTCTCTAGGTTTTCAAGGAGTTTTGCATAATTTTTCAAGGAGAACAAGATAGGAGCCTTGGATCTTCAATTTGAAGGGTTTAAGGTAAGGATTAAAAACTTTAGTTTTGATGTGATTTGAAGATTTGAGGTAGATGTTGAGGTATAATGTTATATATGTAGGATTAAGGTGTAAAAGAAGTCAAAGGCAAAGGATTTGTTGGAGGAAGTCTTTAAAAAGGTAAGGAAGAACCTCCCATGACTTTAGGGTTTATGCTAGGGTTTGTAGATTTTTATGAAACCTTAAATTAAGGCTTTAAGGCATAGAATTAGTTGATGGCAAGTGTAGTTGAACTCATTTATTCTACTTATTGCCTTGAATTCATTATACATGAAGTTATTGCTATTTATGTTTTATGAGTTGTTATGTTTGATTGAAGAAAATGAAGTGTGGATGCTGATTGTGGCACAACTTGTAGTATTGGAGGCCACATGGTGTTGAATGGTTGCTATTAGAAGTGTTGAGGTGTTGTTTGCATTAGCTTACAATGTTATATCAATAATAGATGATTATGGGAATGAGATTTTACACTTCCTTTAAGATTTTAAAGACTGTTAAGGGGAGGTTTGTTTGATCCAAAAGTTGACCTATTGGTTAATTTTCAATAGGAATTAATGTAGCATAGTTAATATGAAAAATTCGGATTTAGTAAGCTTAGGGGTTATGTCAAACATGCTTCAGTATTTCGACCATAACTTGAGTTATAAAAATCAAAATGAGACGATTCTTGAAGAATTAGAAAGTTAAGACATAGCCTTATAATTTTATGTTTATGCTAAAGCCAATTCCTTTGAGAAATGGATGGCCAAAGCTAATTCCTTTGAGAAATGGATGGAAAATGGCCTGAAGTATAAACTTTGGTTATTAAAGTTTAAGATTTAACACGTTCAATTCTTATGATTATGAATTGATTATTAATGAATTATTGTAATTATGCCATGTACTAATGTTTACCCATTAGTTAGATGATCTTTGAAAGATATACATGGTCATGATGTCAATGCATGATTAATGTTATGAAATGGCATGAAGATGCAATGTAATACATGTTTTAAGATGATGTATGTAAGCAAGAGGTAATGTAAATGGATTGATAATCCATAGATGAATTAAAAGTATTAAGCTCACCAAAATATGCATTTACATGCCATAAGATGTTAGAGATGCATCTAGACATGATGGAAAGCGCGTAAGCATATCCTTGTATACCGGTTGAGGAAAGATGAATATATCCTTTAGATGCTAAATAACGCGTAAGCACGCCTCCCGATGATATGAGCTCTAGATGAATTTGAGGCTAGATGATATGAAGTGCTTGAGACACTAAGAAAACTCCGATCGGCTATATGTTAAATGCTTCATATGCATTTAGTTGCACTATGTTATTTACATCCTGACATGATTTATACTCATGGTAGATGATATTTAATGTTATATCATGACATGTAATGTGTGTGTACTATGTTTACATACTTATTTGTATGTGTACGCATTGATGTTTATATAGACATGGGATAAAATGATGAAAGACATATGAAATAGAAAGGGAAAAAAAAAAAAGGGGAAGTATCCTTAGATGTAAAAGATAAGTGATGTGTTAACAAATATGTTTAAATGAGGGTCAAATAGCACATTTAGAATGAAATGGATCATTCCTTACTGAGCGACTAGTACTCACCCTTTCATTGCTGATTGCTTTGCAGGTAGACCAAAAGCGAAGGATGCTAGAGACAGCGGGGCTATACGTGAAGGGAGATAATTTATTGTCATCTTGATGTTTTTATCTTGATGTAAATAATGTAAATGATAAATGTTTGTGAAAAACCTTTGGAAGCTTCCACCCTACAAATATGTTTTGATTGTGTAATTTTCGGATAAATTCTTAAAGTTTTTGAAATTATAAGTTTGGATCCTGCGTGACATCTTATATGCATGTTTTGGATATTATTATTATTATCCTTACACAGGTTTTTCTAAATACAACTCGTTCTCTCGACATGTATCCTTAAGATTCTCATTGAGGGATATTCAAAGGATACCTAACTAGAGGGGGGTTTTACAGTAGTGTAGTTCAGAGTAGTCCAGTTTAAAGGAGGATGTTAGTAAGAGTTAGCAAAAGTTAGTCATGTAGAAGTTCAGCTTTACCTACTATGTTAGTTAGTTAGTTATTGAACCTAAGTTAGTTAGCTATTGTGTTAGTTAGTTACTGTTATGAGCACTATAAAAAGTGCACTTACTATACAAACAAAGGTCAAATGAATATACACAAATTTTATAGAACTCTTTCTTCTTCTTTCTCTCTGTATTTTTTCTTTGTTTCTTCTCTAAACTCTCGGCCATGAATGCAAATCAAATGACAGCATTCCATTAAGCAGCTGAGAATCAACACATCCACAAACAAATTAAAGAAACAAATGGGTAGAAAAAAATTGAAGAAAACTGAAATACCTTTTATATAGGACTGACAAAGAGCAGCTATCGTCTATTGTAAGAGCGTTTGGTGTAAAAGCCGATTGTGAAAAGATTGAGAACAGATGAGGTTTGACAGACGATAGTCAAAATGACAAGGACAACTGGAGAAGAATAGATTTCCAGGAAACAACAAAGGAGAAGATTCGAACGGAGTGGAGAAGTAGAGAGTGTTTTGCGTCTTAGGGTAAAATTTGTTTGGGGATTTTGTGCAACTGGGTTTACATTTTTTTTTTTTTTTTTTTACTTTTTTAAATTTTAACGATTCAAACAATTCCTATGCAAAATTGTTTACTCTTTGTTTTATTTAACTGAAACCGGGTTTGGGGTTTTGTTTTTCTTTAATTGTAAGGATTTAGGGACTTTTTAATTTGTTTACTTTTTAAATTTTAAGGACAAATTGTTTACTTTATAATTTTTTTTTTTTAATAAAATCAGAAATTTAGTTTTCTGTATTTCTGTGGACCAAAACTGAATCGGTTTTCCGGTTCGGTTTCTACATTTTTCTAAACATCCTTACATTTGGGTGTTGGGATACACCTCACCAAGAACTCACTGAAGTTAATAATCTCCATCAGAATAGGCACGGAGTAAGCACCAGAGTCAGTGAGCGAGTCGTCATCTGCTGAACGAGAGTGGTAGAAACGAGAACTTTTTTTCCAGTGCCAGAAATAGGACAACTATGAGGGTTTTCACAAATGAGTGAAATAGCAGGTAAGCATAAGGTTTAGGGAAACAATAGTGGGAATAATTGATGAAAAATGGGTGGCAGAAGTTTCAGGCAATTTTTTTTTTTATATAATTAATCTTTGACAGTTAAAAATTGTTAAGGATTGAGACTACAAAAGTCAAGAACAAGATTCGCAAAATTTATTTTTAATCAATTCCTTGATAGTTAATAACTTTCAAGAATCATATAAAATGGTCAAGGACTATTTCAAATTCTTGATAGTTCATAAACTATCAACAATCTATCAAGAATTATAATTCTTGACAGTTAGAAAATCTGTCAGCTCATTCTGTCAAGGAAGGGGGTTTTTCTAGTAGTGTTTATTATGTTTGGATGTTGGGCTTTCATTCAAATAACTTGTGGAACATGTTGAAGCTAAGAAGCGATTCATGTGTGGCTTCTAGGGATAGATACCTTTGGTTGAGCAAAAACAAGAGATAGATAAACGCGACCTTAGTAATCTAGATAGGATTCCATGACGCTTAAGAGACCTTGAACTATTAAGTCTCAAATTTTGGGTGTGGAGACTTAATAGGAATAAGTGGGATGGTATAACCTGAGAGGGAGTGCCAAACATCTTAGGGAGTTCGATTTTTTAATCACCACAATAGAATTTGAACAACTGGAATTCATAGGTTAAGTTAGTATAGCTTGGTGAAGTTAAGAGCCCTAACTTCTTTGTTTCAGGAAGTTTAATCCATTTGCTTTAATTTAGAGTTATTTTAAATTCTTGCAAGTTTTAAAGACTTTGTTTTAGTTTAAGTCATTTTGTCTCCCATCAGTCCAATTCTTTATTTTCTTCAATTAGTGATAAATTAGAAATAATGTATAGTTAATACGTAATCTCTCTGGGACGATACTCATTTCACCATTTATTACTTTTTGTGACTAGTGCACTTGCTACTTTGCATGTGTTTTAGTTAAACACGCATCAAGTTTTTGGCATTGTCTCCAGGGATTGATTTTGTGTTAATATTGAAGTTTTCTAGTTTTTTCTAAGTTGAAGTTTAATTTTCAGTTTTACTTATTTTAATTTAATTTTTGTTGTTGCGTGATCTCATGCTCTTTTTCTTTCCTTTGTAGTTTATGCGAAAAGCAAGAAATCTGTGCCTATTATTGCGGTTCCCAATTGAGAACTTCCATTTGAATTGATGTGTGATGCTAGTGATTATGCGATAGGGATAGTCTTAGGGAAAAGAAAGAATAAAGTTTTGCATGGGATACAGTATGCTAGTAGAACATTGACTAATGCACGATTGAATTACACTACCACTGAAAAAGAGCTTTTGGCAGTTGTTTATGCATTTGACAAATTTTGCTCTTATTTACTAGGTGCCAAAGTCATTTCCTACATAGATCATTTGGCGCTAAAGCATCTTTTAGCTAGGCAAGAAGCAAAACCGAGACTTATCTGATGGATTCTACTCCTTCAAGAATTTGATTTGGAAATCCAGGATAAAAAAGGGTTGGAGAATGTGTTGGCAGATCACTTGTCAAGACTTGAGCAACCGGGAAGGGAGGATGAGAAAGAGGTCCAAATTAAAGACACGTTTTCAGATGAGCAATTGATGAAAATTGAAGAAGCACCACGGTATGCTGATATTGCAAACTACTTGTTAGCTCGAGTGCTCTCGATAAACATGACTTTCCAACAAAAGGAGAAGTTATTTTCTTATTTGAAGCTATACTTTTAGGAGGAACCTTTTCTGTATAAGTATTGTGTAGATCAGATGATACACATGTGTGCGCTAGAAGAGGAAATGGAAAGCATATTGCAACATTGTCATAAAAAAGAAATTGGTGGTCACTTTGGAAGGACAAGAACTGCAGCTAAAGTCCTTCAATCTGGATTTTATTGGCCAATTCTATTCAAAGATGCTTTTAGATTCACTCAAGAGTGTGACTAATGTCAAAGGAGTGGGAATATCTCAAAAAGAAATGAAATGCCCTTGAACAATATTTTAGTTGTGGAACTTTTTGATGTTTGGGGGATTAACTTCATGGGACCCTTCCCGATTTCATTCGGGAACACCTACATTTTCGTTACGGTGGACTATGTGTCAAAGTGGGTAGAAGCAATTGCATTACCTTCCAATAATGCTAAAGTAGTAGTAAGCTTTGTTAGGAAGAATACATTTTCTCTATTTGGAATACCACAGGCTATTATAAGTGATGGAGGGACGCACCTTTGCAACCAGCAATTTGAAGATCTATTGGGAAAATATGGGGTGACACATCGGGTGGCTACATGTAACGCCCCACTTGAGGTATGTAGCTAATGTTTCTTATTTTGCTCTTATTTGAGTCGGTTTATTATTAATATTGTTTGGTTGGCCCTTAGTTGCATGGAGGTAGTGGTTTGGTTAAGTGTTTGCCTTGGAAATTATGAAGAATTGGCGAAATTTTGGGGTTACAGGCTTCGCTGGGGTGAAGAAGAAGCTTCGCTACGGCGAAGAGGTGTTTTAGCCCGCGGTGAGTTGCTGGAGTGTTTCGCTGTGGCGACGGAATTGTCTTCGCCGCGGCGATAGGTCGGCTGAAAAATTTATGGAAGTTTAGATATTTTCTTCCCTGAGGGCAATTTGACCATTCTACCCCTAATTAATGGGAAAAGTGGGGAGTAAAATGTAAGGAAATTTCATGAAAAATATGTTGGTGTGGGGGTGTGATTGTGATGAATTAAAGGGTATAGATGGAATTCCTAAGGAAGAGTAAGGGCAATATGGGAATGCTTGCCCATAAGTTGAGTTAAAAGGATTTAAGTCATTGCAACCGTTTCACGCTTCCTCTCCACGCCAGTCTCCTTTCCTACTTCCTCTCAACTCCTCTTTCATTAGTTCAAGGATTTTTAGAGGCTTTTGGAGTGATTGGAGTAGAAAACAAGCTAAGGCATCCTAAGGTAAGGACTCTTGCTTGGATGTGAGGTTTTGTGTATATTTGTATATTAAAGTTGTATGGTTTATTGTTTAAAGGGTAGAGAAAAGTCAAGCAAGCAAAGGAAAAGAAAGTACTAGTGAGAGTTCTCCATTACAAGGTAAGTAAATCCCCACCTAAGTTGAGATTTGAGAACTTTCTTGAGTAGAGATTTATAGCAATTATGTATGCATGTTAAATGCATGTTATATGCCATGAAATTGAGATTAATTATCCAGTGTGATTGAATACTCATTTAAGAGAATTGTTGATATGTGATGAGAAGATGTAGTTGAGATGAGGTTTGGAAGGTTTGAGTAAACCTTTTTAGAAGTGTTATCCTTGGCAGGATTTATAGCTATGTGAGGGAGTTGTCCCATTTGGGAGGTTAGAGAAAGGATAGAGTATTGTTATAGTAAAGTCTTATATGCACTTGGTTGTTTGATGAAATGCCTAAGAGGTTTGAGTATGAGTAGCAAGCCTAAATTCTTGCAATATTGCATGTTGGCATCTCATAAGTGCATTAAGGGAAATGAACCATCCATATGCATAATTGTGCATTGAGAGTGACTTAAGAAAGATAGAAAACTTTGTGAATGAACTACTCTAAGAGTAGAGAGAATGAGAGTGCTAGTGCTAGTGCTAGAGTAGAGTGAATGAGAAGAGCAAAAATGGGTAGGTGCTTTGTGAATCTACCTGATAGCTATGAGAAACAGGTTGATGCTTTGTGTAATCCACCCGATAGCTATGAGAAACGGGTTGACGCTTTGTGATCTCCATCGATAGCTATGAGAAAGGGTTAACGCTTTGTGATCTCCACCCGATAGTTAGAGAAACGGGTTGATACTTTGTGATCTCCACCCAAAAGTCACGAAGAGTGGGTTGGTGCTATGTGAACTCCACCCGATGTGTCCCGGCAAGATGAGGCATGACATAGTAGAGGTTAATAAAAAGAAAGTTGTGTGAAAGAGAAACAGAAACAGAAATAGTGTAAGGAAAGAATTAAGAGAAATAGTTACGGGGATAGACAAGTAGAGGACTTACTTACTGAGCATTATTGTGCTCACCCGTTATTTTTCCTTTGCGGTTGCAGGATCTAGGTGATGTGCAGTTGGTTGGGTGTCGGTAAGCGAGGAGCAATAGCCACACTATCCCCTGTTTTGAATGGCATTTTGTAAAGTACTCTTTTGTACAAGAAAGTATATACATAATACCAGAAAATTTTTGGGCCCATTTACTTTTATATTGTACAAGTCTTTTTAGTATACAACAGTTATTACATTTGGTATCAAAGCAAAGATTTTGGGATTGGATAGTGTACTATTCTCATACCACGACGTCGGATAACCGACTGTGTGAGTTAATTCTTTCCTCACTATAATTGTTTCTCGAGTTGATTAATGTGATGTTTTGTAGATGAGGCGTTACCGAAAACGTGGTAAGGGTATGGTGAATGAAGAGAACCTTCTAACCCACCAGAGCCTACCCCCTCCCTTGGATGAACTAGAGTCAGGGAATCATACAACAGTTATGGCAGAAACTCAAGGGAGAGTTGAACCCCCGTGCAGGTGCCACCAACTACGAATGTTGATAGAGGACAACCGGTAACTCCCCCAGTACGAACAGAGTTGAACCGATTACGGTCTTTCCAGTCAACATCAACCTCAGAGTTTAGGGTAATACGGATCTAGATAGCAGAAGAATGGTTTAGGTCCGTAGAACGTACCACAGGTTTATTCTCCATGACAGATCGAGAGAAGATCTGGTATGTGAGTTTCTTGTTTCGGGGTGATGCCGAATTTGGTGGGAATTAAGGAAGAAACCCATGATGTGGCAACGATGACTTGGGAAGAGTTCAGGCAAGAGTTTGAGGCCGAGTATAGATCATAGGACCAAGTTCATGAGAAGGTCCAAGAATTATTAGCTTACAGCAAGGGTCGAGTACCATGAAGGAGTACTCGGTGAAATTCAACTCTCTTGCAAGGTTTCCACCAGAATAGTTAGTACTGCGGCAGAGAAGAGATAAGTTTATGCACAGGTTGAAGTCAGAGATAGCCCGGGAGATATGACAACTTCTGATCCTCCTTAAACTTATAGTGAGGCCTTGAGGCGGGCAATGAAGGCGGAGATTTTTGAGAACAAAATTCCCCCAGTAGGTTCCTCGATAGGAGGACCAAGTGAGTCATCCTCCGTCCCGCAGAGAGAGAAACAGGAAGGTGTAAAAGGCAAAGAAATGTAGAATCAGAAGAAGAAGTTTCAGTTTAGACAGAACAGAAAGAGTGGAAGAATAGCGGCCCCGGATAGAAGGGTTTCCTCTCTACTATGTGGGAGGTACCACCAAGAGAATGTCTAAGGGACCAAAGAGTGTGTATAAGTGCCGACAGCCAGGGCACATGATGAGAGATTGTAAAGCTTCACTTCCACCACCCACATAGAGTTTTGGAGGTACACGAATGCCAGGGTGTTTACAGGGTATAGGGTGAAGCAAAGGCCAGTCCATCAGCCGTCACTGGTCAGTTAGTATTTCATTCAGTTCCTTTATATGCTTTAATTGATTCAAGAGCCACTCATTCCTTTTATCAATGGGATGATTGAGAGGTTATGTTTGAAACTATTAGAGTGACTCAACCATTAAGATAGAGTACCGATGGGGTTAATGTTCTGACGGTGAAGTCTGTGACGGTGAAGGCTGTGGCGGCGAAGTACATGCTGTAATACGTTGCCGCGGCGAAGATAAAACCTTCGCTGCCGGAAGTCTGTAGTTTCCTCGCCGCGACGAAGATAAAACCTTGCCGTGGCGAAGTCTGCAGCTTTCCCAATTTTGTATTTTTACGAAAGGACTAATCTGCAGTTTTAATAACTGTAAAACCAATGTACATGTATATTAAGAGGGTAATTAATTAATTAACCCACCCAATCAAAAATGATTGTTTTGAAATGTATGCTTTGTGTTTGATTGTATATTGCATGGTGCCCGGTACATGAGCCTTAGAACCTAAGGGTGAATGTTTTAAAATTATTTGGGTATGATGGCGTAATATTTTTTTAAAATAGGGCCTAATGTCCTGCCTTCTCTCCTATTCTTGATGTAAATTCTTTTCTCATCTCGTTCCCCTCGAATGTAAATCGAAGTTTCTAAATTTGTTGATGTAAAATTAGTTTAATATAATTTTATTGTAAATTTAGAATGATGTTTTTGTAATGTACTTGGAGTCAGAGCAAAGGACGAGGCAACCATACTTGAAGACTCAAGATATTTATTACAGGACCCCTAGGTGACCCACTGATTCCTCTAGGCCGAGGAGATCGGTTGTAGTTAGGCCATGTACCGGCACGTTTAATATTTTGTTTAGAATGCATGCTAAGGTTGAATGTTGAATAACATGCCAAACAATGTCATTCTAACAAAGATAAAAATGCATGAGACATTAAATAATAACCCCTCAACTAAGATATTAAGTCACGAATGCCTTCCACACCATGGTTTTAATCAAACTACTATTCATCGAAACCTTGTTCGCCAAAGCGAAAGGTACACTTCTACCAGTGGGAGGTTAAAATTCATTGGAGTTTTCTTAATGGTGATGGGTCGACTTAAAATGCAGGTTTTGCTTGTTCACCAAAGCGAAGGTTGATAAACGCGTCATAGGCGTAGTAGAGTGTACACATATTATGGGACGTGGGGACATGTGTGTCCACTCTACTGAATGAGAATCCCACTTGGGACAATGGTTGGAGCCATTGAATTATGTGATTAGCTTGTTGGCTTTTTCAACATGTAGGTTGATAGTAGGAGTATCAACTGGTGGGATTAAGTTTGTTGGCCTACCTACTCAACTCATTTTGGCTGTTCGCCAAGCGAAGGTTTGAAATGGGTAGGAGGGATCTCGGTCCACTAGGAAAGTCAACGGGCTTTCCCAAGTTAATAGTAAGGGCTATTGATTTGAGTAAAATAGTGGGGCATCGTTTAATAAAGACCATATTAAATAATAAGAACTTTATAATAACTTTATCTTTTCTGCAATTGTGATTCACCAAAAATGAGCATTATGAACCTGCGACCGATAATCGAGAAAGAAAACAGGGGATGGATCCAACTTCTCAGACTGGTATCGTAATCTTCAGATATACATCAAGTCAGAAAAGAAATTGTATATCCTTGAAAAGCCATACATGGCTGGCTTGATCTTGATGCCACTCAGGAAGAAAAGGTACTTATCAAAAGTTCATTGATGATGCTGATGACGTTCAATGCTTGATCTTAGATCGATGGCACCTATGTTGCAAAACAGCATGAGAATATGGATGCTTCTTCCATTATTCTATACCTCAAGGAGCTTTACGAAACAAATGCTCGAATGAGAGGTACAAGGTGCAAAAGCACTGTTTGGGAGTCGTGTGACTGAGGGTGCCCAAGTTGGTCCTCATGTGTCAAGATGATCAAGCACATAGAGAGGCTTGAGACTTTGGGATGTGGCTTGGTGCAGAATTACAAATGGATTTAATTTTGCAATCCTTGCCTAACTTTTATTCTCCATCATAATGAATTTCAATATGAACATGATGGAGAAAACCCTGTTGAAATTTTGAACATGCTAAGGACTGCAGAGCAGGGCTTGAAAAAGTCCAAACCGTTTTTACTGGTTGATGCCAGTAAAACTAAGGGTAAGGGTAGGGTAAGGCCAAACCCAAACCCAAACCCAAACCCAAGCCCAAAGGACAGGTTGCCCTTGGTCCTGAGAGTGGCATAGGAAAGGGTAAGGTAGTTGCTTCTTTTGTGGCAAGCTGGCCCACGGAGGAAACACTGCAAGGCTTCTCGCAAGCAAGAAGAAGTCAGAGGCTACGACTTTAGGTATTTTCATAATGAGATTAACTTCTCTCCCTCAACATCTTGGGTCATGGACCCAAGATGCGGTACTCACATTTGTACTAATGTGAAGGGACTAAGGCAGAGTAGAGTGCTCGCCAAGGGAGAGGTGGACCTACGAGTTGGAAAAGGAGACATGTGGCTGCATTAGCTATAGGGATTATTGTTTATCTTTGCCTACCGGCTTATTGTTGGAACTACATAACTATTATCACGTACCTTCTATTTCTAGAAATATTATTTCAGTGTCCGTTTTGGATAATATGGGGTATCATTTTGAGATATCTAATGGATTGTTGTCCTTTGGTTTGAATGGTATTCTATTGGAATTGTAAGGTTATATATGGATATATGTTCTTGACTTAAACAATAAAGATATTCTCAACATTGAAACCAAGAAAGCTAAACTAGCGATCAAAACCAGACATCTCTGGCATTGTAGATTGTGTCATGTTAATAAGATTCGCATTGCAAAACTTCAAAGGGATGGAGTTTGGCCCCTTTGACTTCTAGTCATTTGAGGTATGTGAGTCATGCCTTTTAGGCAAGATGACCAAGTCCCTTTCACAGGACAAAGTGAAAGGGCTACTGAACTGTTATGCATCATCCATAGTGATGATGTGGTCCACTAACAGTTGAAGCCAGAGGTGGAAATTCATACTTATCACATTTACTGATGACTTCAGTAGATAGGTTATGTCTACCTTATGAAACAAAAATCTGAAGCCTTGGATAAAATCAAGGAATCAGGAATGAAGTACAGAATATGTTGGGCAAAGTATTAAAGCTCTTCAATCGGATCAAGGAGGTGAATACTTAAGCTCAGGGTTTTCAGAGTACCTGAAGGAATGTGGGTAGTATCACAACTCACCCTTCCTTATACACCCCAACACAATGGAGTATCAGAAAGGAGGAACAGGACCTTACTTGACATGGTTAGGTCCTGATGAGTTTTAGTGATTTCCTGCATCGTTCTGGTGTTATGCCCTAGAGACTATGACTCATGTTTTGAACCATGTGCGTCAAAGTCTGATAAGAATCCATATGAGCTATGGAGTGGGCGAAAGCCCAACTTGTCTTATCTAAGGATTTGGGGTTGCAAAGCTTATGTTAAGAAATTGACTTCGAAAAGTGGGCCCAAAATCATGTAAATGTTATTTGTGGGGTATCCAAAAGAGACCAAAGGATACTACTTCTACCACCCAAAGAGCGCAAAATTTTTGTTGCTCGATCTGGTGTCTTCTTAGAAAAGGAATATTTTTAAGAATTACTAGTGGGAGAAAAGTAGAACTCGATGAAGTTCTAGAACCATAGATATACTAGACGAAGACAGGATGATGTGCCAAAAGAAGTGGTTGAGCATCATGAGGAGGTACTCCACAAATGTGGATCAAAGTGAACCACCTCAGATAGACAGGAGCGCGTAGATCTAGGAGAGTACGCCATGACCCCGGAGATACGGTTATCTCGTGACTCAACATGGTGATGTACTAGTTACCAAGACGATAAACCCAGAACCTATGAAGACGCTATATCGGATCAGATTCCGTTAAATAGCTTGAAGCCATGAAATCTGAGATGGAATCATGTACCAGAACCAAGTGTGGTCTTTGGTGGAACCACCTGAAGGGGTAAAACCTATAGGGTGTAATGGGTCTTCAAGAAAGAGACTGACATGGATGGCAACGTGCATACTTATAAAGCACGGCTGGTTGCCAAAAGTTTCAAACAAATTCTGGCATGACTAGAAGAAACCTTTTCGCCGGTTGCCATGATTAAATCCATCCGGATTATGCTTGCAATTGTGCATATCATGACTATGAGATTTGGCAAATGGATGTCAAAACTGCTTTCCTGAATGGAAACCTTGAGGAGGATGTGTATATGACACAACTTGATGGTTTCGTTCTTGATAGTCAAGCTAATAAGGTATGCAAGTTGAGAGATCATTTATGGACTCAAGCAAGCTTCAAGGAGCTGGAACATTCGTTTTGATGAAGCCATAAAAGAATTTGGTTTTATCAAGACGAGATGAGCCTTGTGTTACAAGAAAGTGAGTGAGAGCGCAGTAGCATTCCTAGTGTGTATGTCAAGACATACTTCTGACGGGAATGATATACTGAACTTACAGTCGGTAAAGATTGGTTATCCAAGTGCTTCTCCATGAAGGACTTAGGGAATGGCCTACATCCTGGTATAAAGATCTATCGTGATAGATCGCGTAGGTTGCTTAGCCTAAGTCAGAGTGCATACATTGACAAAGTACTGAAAAGATTCAGTATGGAAGAATCCAAGAAGGGATTTCTTCCGATGTCCCATGGTGTTTATCTCTCTAAGGAATTGTGTCCTAAAACACAAATGAGAGAGATAGAATGAAGAGGTCCCATATGCATCCAGCAATGGATCCATATGTATGCCATGCTATGTACTCGGATTGATGTTTCATGTGCCTTGAGCACTTGTAGTAGATATCAATCGGATCCAGGTGAGCGTCACCTAAATGGCTGTCAAGAATATTCTTAAGTACCTGAAGAGGACTAAGGTATGTTCTTGGTTATAGAGGGAAGTTGAGCTCACTGTAAGGGTACAGTGATGTAGTTTCAAATGGAAAAAGATGATTGATCGCAATCAAGGTTTGTATTTTGTCTCAATGGTGTGTAGTGAGCTAGAAGGCTTCAAGAAAGCACTGTAGCAGACTCTACAATGGAGGCTGAGTTATTGCATTGTTAGATGCGGCCAAGGAGGCAATTTGGATAAGAAGTTCGTCACTGAACTTGGTGTGGTTCCTACGATTGTTGATCCTATAGACATCTATTGTGACAACAATGGAGCAATTGCTCAAGCTAGGGAACCACGGTCTCATCAGAAGTCCAGACACATACTCAGACGATTCCATCTCATCAGAGAGATAGTTGAGAGGAAAGACGTGCAGATTAGTAAAGTGCATACTGACGACAATCTCGCAGATCCACTGACAAAGCCTCTGTCGCAGCAGAAGCATGAAAGGCACTTGAAATCATTTGGTATTAAATACATGAATGATTGGCTATAGTGCAAGTGGGAGATTGTTAGAGTAGATGCCCTAGAGCCAATCAATTATTGTACAATTGACTCTTTGTAATAATGTTCATTAATCAATAAAAGACATTTTATACTATATCGCGTAAATCATTATTATTGTAATATGTATTGATATATGTCCTTAGAATGGTAGAGCCGTGACGAGGGTATCAAGTGTTTCAAATCTTGATAGTGAGAACCCTATAGCACATATGGTGGCCATTCTAAAAACGTCCATAGCCCCAGTATTATTCTGAAGTAAGGGCACAGATAATACGGTAAAGCTATCATAGTGTTGAACAACCCTGTTGAAAGGCAGTGACAGATCTCACTTGTCAAGGTTGTTTGGTGACAACCTAGTGCAACACATGGGTGCTTGCTGTAGGCGAATACACCACAGCAAGTTCACTAGACTGACCCACCATAAGATTCCATATGGATGGTAACCCCAGTGTCTATGGAACAAATCCTCTAATGAATGGTGGTGCATGTCATCCTTAGACTTGAGATCACCGGAGTGCCTTGTGCACCAATTGGTGCAGTTTGACACTAGCCTAACGCAGTTCTTTTCAAAGCTATCAATATGGTGGTGATTGGCTGCATCAAGGAGTGTATCAAGACTATGGTGGTGATTGGCTGCATCAAGGAGTGTATCAAGACTATGGTGGATTGACAGAGGATTCATCATTCCCGGGTACGGGAGAAGTTATCTCATGGTGCAATTCAGTATATGGCAATGACACTAAAATTGTGGCCACAGTGGGATTGAGTTGTTGCTCTATCCAGTTTATAATACGAGTCATTGGTCCAAAAACTGAATACATAATATCGAGAGTAATCGAAGGTTGACACTACTTCTATGCCTTCGTCTCGTTGAGATAACGGATGATGAAAGGATCAAATTGTACGGTAACCATATCGTTGACAGGTAGCTACTTTGCTGAATCCGAATCTATCGGGTGGCCATAATGCCTTGCTAGGGGCCAATCTTGGTATGTGTATTAGTGAGACAATTAATTGGTGTTAATCGTGATACTATACACTACCGATATGATGAGGAGCTTATGCGTCACACACATAGAAGATAATTTAAGAGCCAAGAAGAAAGAAGGGCGTTTTCGTCTTTTTGGGCAAAAAGGTATTTTGGTAATTTCACAGTGCAATTAAATTTGTTGAGGTCGTAGCCTTTTATTTAATTTGTTAGAAAAATTAAATAAGTGAAATTACGGTTAAATGTGTGTTCGCACATATTTAATTAAATCATCATTATTGTTAAATGTTAATTAAATATTAATTGATTTTTTTTTTTAAATTGAGATAATGATGAATTAAATTAAAATATCTAATTGGGAGTGTTTGGCAAATTTGAGGGTGTTTGGGTTGGAGCCCAAGCCCATTCCATATGGGAATAGGGCAACTAAAATAACACTATAAAAGAAAAGTTTTAGTTGAAAAATTATAAGTGTTTTTTATTATTCCATTTTTCATTGAAAGAGAAAACCTCCTACCCCAACACACTCTCCCACGCCACTTTCACTGTTTGATTGAAAAATCAAACTTTTTCCTTTTGTTCTTTTTTATCTCTTAAGGCCAAGGAGGATCTAGCAAATCCCTCCTTGGTTCTTGTTGATTGTCTTCGTGTGGACCTCTACGGTTCGATCCTACAATTGGATCGGTAGCAAATACGTTCAAAGACAATATTGGTGGAGCCTCCAAACGTGGGTATGGTTTCTTAAACCTTGAACTGATTTTCTATAGATTTGATTATTTTATATCAACTGTGATTTTTGTACCTGGATCTTGATTCTCAGGAACGATCCATAGAGTTTATGTTTTTGTTTTTCCGCTGCGTAACTGGGTCGTTTGCTAACATCACCACCAAGCCTATGAAAATGCAAGAATTTATAAGGAGAAAACCAAAATGCGGCATGACAAGCATATGGTGAAGAAGAACTTTGAAGTGGGTCAGAAAGTTTTGCTCTACAACTCAAGACTTAGACTTTTCCCTAGAAAACTTAAGTCAAGATGGTCTGGACCCTTCATAGTTACCCAAGTTCATCTGTATGGAGCAGTTGAGATTTTTTATGAGGCAAAAGGCACTTTTAAAGTCAATGGGCAGAGATTGAAGCCATACATGGATGGAGCATTGAGTTGCAAGACATTGCATATCAAGCTTGACATTTAGGAATGAGATCTGTAGAGAAAGTCGAGCTTTCGACTATAAACAAGCGCTTTTTGGGAGGCAACCCAAGCATTTTTCATTTTGTTTGATTTTGCATCATATACATGTTGTTTATGCCTTATTTGACTTAGAAAGCATCTAATTTTTATTCTTCTTTTGGTGTTTTGTAACAGCCACTTTCTACTCAAATATTCATATGATTTATATAAGAAAATACATATAAAATAGCATAAGAAAATTGGGCCCAAAAGTTTCTTTTTATTAAACATATGTATATGTGCTTTACAACCATATATATTTTTACACAAAATTATAATATGTACAAAAGTCGTCAAAAACATGGTGGACAGTGTAACCGCTTCCCCTCGCGTGTCGACGTTCATGCGACCGCATCCTCACATGGATCCTGCAAACATAAGAAATAACGGGGTGAGCACTAAAACAATGCTCAGTGAGTAAATCCTCTACCCGTCTAACCCCGTAACTCTCACTCTAATTTTTTCCTTGCAACTTCTCATTCAATTTCTCTTTGTCTTAGAACTCTTTTCTATTAACTCTCTTTAGTAAGTCACGGCCCCATCTTACCGGGGGCACGGCCGGGACTCGCTCCCGCTCTACGTGACCTCTACTTGTTCTAGCCGATCGGACTTAGTTATGCATGGATTCGGAACCCTTGGCCATGTGAGTGTATAATCTCTCTCTCGGGTACTCGGGTATAGTCCTCATCCGCATGCACTCTCACGGGCTACACCGCTTCTCTATCTCATACTCATGCCGCTCTCTCAATGCGGCGTACATGCGGGAATACTCTACCCATTACTCACGGGTTCCGCATCGCACAACATACTCTATTCTCTTTCTCTTAGCTCTTAAAGTAGCTTATACTCAAATTCTCTACTATGTCTCAAGCTACTTCTTAAGTCACTAATGCATTTATGAAATGCCAAATACAAGATTGCATCAAAACAGTCATTCTGCACATGTCACACTAAAAAGGACATAACTTGCGTTATACACATCGGATTTCTACGGTTTTAGTCTCGTTATAAAGCTTAGAGACAGCTATACAACTTTGATGTTTTGGTCTAAACCCAGTTCAAACCGTAAAACGCCCAAAAACCACTCAGAAGGTCACGGCTGTGACAAGGCAGTTTCTCACTTAGGCATTTTATCAAACAACTCATGTGCATACCAAAGCTCTAATTATCTATAACTCTACTCTTCTCTTTAACCATCCCAAAATGGGAGGAAAACTCCCTTATACACTCTAATTTCCTGTCAAGGCAAAACACTCCCATAGGGTTTGCTCCAAACTCCTTCCAACTTCAAGCAAACTCAACTCATAATCATGCAAACACAACACTTCTCATAACTCAGTTATATTCAATATCAACATAGATAAATACTCATAACATCTCAATCTCTCAACCAGCATAATACATACACAATCTTTACTCAAATGAATTCTTAAAGCTCAATTTAAGTTGGATTTACTTACCTTTAATGGAGAGGTTCCACTAATACTTCTCCTTAGTACCTTGTCCCTTATCCCTTCTCTACACCTTTAAACCATAAAACCATGAGGCTTCAAGATACAAATATACAAGCAAAACAATATCTAAAGCAAGAATCCTTACCTTAGGATGCTTTAGATGAAATCTCTACCAAAAATTTCCCAAAAACTCTCTAAACTCCTTAGAAATCTTGGAAGATTGGATGGAGAAATTGAGAGAAATTAGAGAATGGAATAGGCAGTGGAAATGGATGAATTAATGGGTTTCTCTACACTTAACCCTTTTTAGCTCATATTATAATCATCATTTCCCATTTTGCCCTTACCCTTCCTTGGCAATTCCATCTATATCCTTTGATTCTTTACCAATACACCCCCATCCAAACACAATCTCTACTAAATTTCCTTACATTTTACTCCCCACTTTTCCTACTAATTAGGGGTAGAAAGGTCATTGTGCCCCAAAGGAAGAATTCTCTAGAAAACTCAAGAACCTTGTTGTGAGGCTCTTTGCCGCGGCGAAGAACAATACGTCGCCCCGGTGAAACACGGTAGAGCCTACCCGTGGGTGCAGCTCCTCATCGCCATGGCGAAGCTCCTTCTTCGCCCCGGCGAAACTCGAATTTCCAATCTTCACCAAATTTCAACCAAACCAAGGCAAACACTTAACCAATACAACATACAAACTCAATGGAAGCTAAAACAGTAAATCCTTTAAGTAATACAACAAATCTTAAGTACGTACCTCAAGTGGGGTGTTACATGTTTTAGGTGAAAAATTGAAGTTTGGCATGAAAGGAAGAAATTTCCAAACTTTGCCACATCAAAGAAAAATGTTCACCGCGGCAAGAAACTTACTAGAATGTACATGAACAAAATTTTCAGACTTTGCTGCGGCAAGGGAAAAATTTTTCCATGGCACCAAACTCATTGGAATGTTGGGCCGAATTTTTCAAAATTTCGTTGCTGTAAGAAAAAAAATTTGTCGCGGCAACAAACAAGTCTATGGAACTTTTCAAAATTTTCACAGCTAAACCAGTTATCTATATAAACTCGCCTCTTCTCTTCCATTTTCGCAAAAGCTCAGCCTTGCCTCCAAAGAGAAAATTTTTCTCACTCTCAATTTCATACAATTTCCACTCAAATTTCATACACCATTCCACTCCATTATGTCCCTAAACACTCAAACACCCTTCATTTGCAACAAATTTGGAAGATTTTGAAGAACTTTTGGAAACCTAGGTTTTCCAAAATTTAGGGATTTTGCGAATTGGAGCAATTGAAGATTAGAAAAGCTTGGGTGTGGTAAGATTTAGAGTTTTCATGCTTTTGTGTTGACGAATTTCATGTATTGAATTCTTGATTTTAAGATTTTTGCATGAACTTATGATTTTGAATTAAATTGAGTTTTTGGAGTTGTGATTTTTGTTTGGAGTGTGGGAAGTGTTGTGTTTGAATTGATTTGTGTGGAGAAAGTTAGGTTTGTGATCTTGAAGTTGTTGGATTGAATTTGCAAGTTTGGTGAGTTTGGGGGTAATTGGAAGTTTTGAATTGTTTTTGTGGAATTGGAGTTTTGATTTTTAGGTTATGAGAAGTTGTTGCATTATTGTTTGAGTTGTGAGTTGAATTGTTGAATTTGTGTTTGACTGAGTTGTGGGTTGTGTTGGGTTGATGACAAGTGTTAGATTGTAGTTGATTTGTGTTGAGAGAAAAATACCGCTTAAAACCACTGTGAAGGGTAAGGGAAAACAAGTTAACAAAAGGTTTGTGAATTCTAAGGTGAGAGAGCGTTATGAAGCAGTTGTTAAGAAGAAAGACAAAGGTTTTATTCTAGAGAGAGGGATGGCTTTGTCTTTGCAGAAAATTGGGCAGTAAGGAGAGATTGGTCAACCTTCAGGGAAGAACCTAAGTTCCTAGCTGTAGCACCCCTTGTATGAGAATTTTATTCTAACTTCCCTGAGTGTGAACTTGGGCATGTGTATGTGAGGGGAATTCGAGTTCCATTTAGTGCATAGGTAGTCAATGAATTTTATAGAATTAGCCTAGTGGACCATGATTATTATCAGGAATTCAAGGAGAAAGAAGTTGATTTTGATGATATGATCAAGGTCATTGCAAAGCTAGGTACTTCTTAGACAATCACTAGGAAGGGAAGGAGAAAGTTGAAGGGGACTGATTTGACAATCATGGCTAGGATCTGGTAGTACTTCTTTTGTTCAAGGTTGATCCCAAAGACGCATTAAAGTTCAGTGGATGCAGATAGAGCCATTATGCTTTATGCCATTGCAATTGGAATGAAGATGGATGTAGGTGAGATTATAATGGGGAATATAAAGCATGCAACCAAACCAGTGAGGGCGAGTTATGCTTTCCCACATCTCATCACTTAAATTTGTACAAGGGTTGGGGTTCAGAAGTTAGATGATGAACCTCTACTTCATCATGCACAAATCCTTGACAATGTTTTCTACTAGAGACTTAAGGATAAACCCACTGTTGAAGGAGCAAGCTCAAGCTCTAAAAGACCAAGATCAACTGCAACTACATCCAAAGCCGTAACAAAAGAACAGTTTCAGCAACTCAACACCATCATGAAGATGATGTTCAATATGCAACACCAATTCTACGCCACCCAAGGCATGGATGTTTCGTCCTATCAACGGCAGGGTGGGCAAGAGTACAAAGAACAAAATCCTAAAGATGCAATGGACGAAGATGACGATGAGGAAGAATGAAGCCTGGAAAACATTTTTTTTTTGTTTATGTTTTATTTTGTTTTTGTACAGTGGAACTCATGTTATTTTCTGGTTTTTATGTTTTAGTTTGTTTTTGTACTTTTTAGGTTTTAGGTTTAGTTCGATAAGGTTGAGATCAAGGTGTAATTCTTTCATGTCAATTGGTGAGGATATCTAACACGTGTGGCAACTTGAGTTTTCATGTGATTGATAGGTGCTTATGGTACGAAAGACAATGATGGGATGCCAAACATTTGCACAAGTTCAACCCTCACGGATTAATCAGGGGAGTATCTCATAACCTTAGGCTTGTTTTCCTATTCCTATGTTTATTATTGTTTGACATCGAGGACAATGTCATTTTTAGTTTGGGGGTACAGAAAAATTTGAATTTTTTTTTTTTTTTTTGCGTGTTTTATTTGACTTTTATCTTTGTGTTTTTTGTGGTTTTTGTGTTGTGTGTTATGATTTTGTCTGTTTGTTTGTTATTTTTGTTGCCTATATGATGTGCATAAGTCCACGATGAGATTTTGATTGTTGGCATATTATTTATGGAAAATGAGAAGCATTGCTTAAAGTTTATGTTGGTTGACTTGATTTAGCTTGAGGTTCGTTGAGTGGTTCAACAACCATATTCATTCTTTTGGCATGCTTAGAAATATTTTATGTAGCTATGTGAAGTCTTGATAATGTTGGTAGACTCTAAAACCTAGTTGAGAGGTGCTTGAGGTGAAATTCTAGGATTAGACATTGTTGAGGAACTGATTTAGGTAATTTCTTGGAACGTTTGAGCCTTTCTAGCCAACCCATGAATGAATTATCCCTAGTCAGCCGTTTGACCCTTTTGATATATTTGCCTTCTTTTTTTTCTTTCGTGCAACTAAATTGTCCAACCCCTTTACCCTAAACACTTTATCATACCCTTTAGGAGAACTTCGGACCTTGTGTATAACATAAAAGAGCTTTGGAGGTGTGTGAATAAGTGATGGATCGAAAAGTTCAAGTTTGGGGATTGTAAAAAGGGCAATAAGAAGGGGCAAGTGACCCCAATAGTGTTGTAAATATGTTTGTTATTTTTGGATTCTTATAAAAAAAAAATAGAAATGCATAAGTTTGGGGGTTGAAAAAAAAGGTTGATATTTTTGGTTGGTGATTGAGAAAAAAAAAAGGATCGACGTAGCTCATGGTGTTTGCATGAGGAAAACTGAGTTTTCTTACTTTGTTTATCCTATCCTTTCTTTGAAGCCTACTACCCAAGCCTAACATTACAAGCTTATAAAGACCTTTTGATCCTCAGCGATGTCTAGTCTACATTAGTGGAGAGTAGTTCGATACTTAAGCTTATAGAGTCTACTACTATTTGATAAACTTTACATTTCTGCATAAAATAAACTGGGAAGTCGGAATTTGGATTTAAGCGGGGATTACCTACTTAGGGGACCAATAGAGAAAGATAGTCAATTCAATTTATGACCTTTTGGAGTGCTAAGCATTTTCTTGTAATAATGTATCAACAATTTTTGAGACTTGCTTTTGCAATCAATTCTTGGCATTTCTTTCATGTTCGGTTTTAATTTTCCTTGTTGTTTTAGTTTTATGTTGTTTTTCTTCTGTTTCATTTTATTTTTGATGCTCAAGGACGAGCATGCCTCAAGTTTGGGGATATTTGATAATCCAATGATTATACTATTTTCTATTTGATTTTTGTAGGATTTTTGGATGCTTCTTATGAGTTTTATGCCTGAATTGTTACTTAATTCTGCACATTTTATGTTTTAGGCCAAAACGTGCAATTGGAGCAAGACTGAGCAAAAATGAGTTTCTAGATCTGGAATTGAGCACGTTTCAGAAGATCGGGGAAATTCTGATGTTGATTGGAAGCACCCTCAAAGTTTGTTCGTATTGTAGATAAAAAGATTGAAGATTCAAGTGAAGAAACAAGTGAAGGGCAGTTCCGTAAATTCAGTAAAGAAGATTAGAAGTTCGCCTCGGCAAGAAAGTCTTTGGAGGTTTCGGGCAACTTCAACTCAAGTCGATGCTGTGGCGAGATTTTTTCCTTGCCGCAGCAAAAAATTGCAAATTTTGTTTTCTTAAAATAGGGCGTTTTCCTTTTATAGATTTTTGTCCTAGGGTTTTAGGGTACTATATAAAGAAAAGTTAGTCCATTTTGGTAAGAGTTCGTCATTTTGTAAGGGATTTTAGAATACAATAAGAGTTTTTGAAGATTTGTACTCCAAATTAGAGAAGATTTCTCTCTCTCTTCCTTTGATATTATGTTGAACTCAAGTTATTCCATTTTGTTTATATATTATTTCATTTTTGTCATGAACTAACCTCTTTTAGTTAGGGTTTTGATGGATCCTTGATTATACTTGCTTAATCTATGAAATTCTAAGTGTTCTTAAGTTCTTTTGTTGTGATTAAGTATTTATCTCCAATTTTATTGTGTTTGGATGTTAGGTTTTCATTCAAATATCTTGTTGAACATGTTGAGACCGAGAAGCGATTCATGTGTGGCTTCTAGGGATAGATAACTTTGGTTGAGCGAAAACTACAGATAAATAAATGCAACCTTAGTAATTTGGATAGGATTCCACAACGCTTAAGAGACCTTGAACTATTAAGTCTCAAATTTTGGGTGTGGAGACTTAATAGGAATAGGTGGGATGGTATAACCCGAGAGGGAGTGCCAAACATCTTAGGGATTTCGATTTTTAAATCATCACAATAGAATTTGAACAACTGGAATTCATAAGTTAAGTTAGTATAGCTTGGTGAAGTTAAAAGCCCTAACTTCTTTGTTTTAAGAAGTTTAATCCAATTGCTTTTGATTTAGAGTTATTTTAAATTCTTGCAAGTTTTAAATACCTTGTTTTGGTTTAAGTCATTTTCTCTCCCATCAATCCAATTCTTTATTTTCTTCAATTAGTGATAAATTAGAAATATCGGTAGTTAGTACGCAATCTCTGTGGGACGATACTCATTTCACCATTCTATTACTTTTTGCAAGCACTTGCTACTTTGCATGTGTTTTAGTTAAACACACATCTTATAACAACCACAACCATTCTTCTTCTAAAACCAGAGTATAAAAACTCACTTTGAAGAACAAACGAAGAACAACAACAATCAGTCCACAACCAGTAAACTGATGCACTCAATTTCATCCTTCTTTCTCCTCCCTTTTGTTATTAATCAGAAAATATTAATCATCAACACAATGACAGGTAAAAGTGATGAATAAAAATTCATTTATAATGTAGCATCAAGGATCAAGCTATTACAGTACAAACAAAACAATAAAAACAAAAGTAAAAGAAAAACGACATAAGTTCAACTGTCCAAATGGACACAAATGTATCCCATGTGCTCAAAATAGAGATCAAAATATAAGAAAAGACTCTTAAGTAAATTGGCTAAGGACACGAAGTAGGATAATGACAATGAGGCTCAATGTTGGGTTGACACTTGGTTTTTGAAATGTTGAATTTCACTAACAAGATTAGACAGTTGGTTACTCAACTGAGCAAACTTTTGATCAAACTGATATTTCATTCTCTCAAGAATTTCATCAGCCTGACTACGAGGCATAAAACCTGATCCAGGTTCATTGCTTTTATCCTCATCATCTTGCCTATCCATTAATTTTGGGAGAATCAACTCCCATGCTTCATCACCAGTCTTTCTTACTAAACCCATCTGATGTAAAGTCAGGCTGCGAAATATTAGATCTGCACCTCAGTGAGCAAGACGAAGCCGAGAAAATTGAGTTCAAGAATTTCATCTGAAGCCGGATAATAGATAAGATTTATCGAACTCAATTTTCCCGAATTCGTCTTGCTCACTAAGGTGCAGATCTAATTTTTTGCAGAAGACCGTTATAAGCATAGCAAAAGGAATTTCTTCTGAATCTCTTTTTATCTCATCAAGCTTTCATACCAGTAGAACTACTGTGTTTACTTGAACTCCATTTACAGTAGCTTTCATCATCAATAAATCTTTGGTGGTCACTTGAGCATTGGTTACTCGTCTAGCATCCAATGTAGAAGAGATAAATCTATGAAGTACCCTCATTTTTGGGTTCCTTCTATTTATCGATCTTGATCTTTTTGGATTATACTCTCCATTTCCTAACACAGCATTCCATGCACTGTCATAGCTCCAATCTTTAAAAGGATTGACTAATCCTCTACTATGACATTCTAACCAAGCACCAAAGCTCTACAACCCATACTTAAAATTCTTCATACTTTAGTCTGAACAACATGGTATATGGGGGATGCTCTTTTGTTCTTTGGTCTAAAACCTTTAGAAAACTAAAATAATTCATGGACTAGATGCTTATATCCATTCAGTCTCATCCAACTATGGTTCTTGAATTTAGATTATCCACCCAACTAAGCAAAGAGTCTTCTAATCCCAGCTTACGCTAAATCAATTAATAGGGCAACCTAGAGACATACCTATGTTTTCCATTCTTACGAGCTCTATCTTTTGCTCTTAATCTATGAAAATCACACCATTCGGTCCATTGAGATTCTCCGAATGAGATACTCTGCTTCCTTTAGCCATCCTCTTGGTTCTCGACATGATGTTTCAGTGATTGGTAAAGATTGAAATGAGTTTGGATTGATTTGAGAGGTTTTGAATGAAAAATTATGGGAGAGCAATAAGTTTCGAGTGTGACGTTCTCATGAAAATGAAAGGTTATATTTATAGAAATCATGAGGCATGATCGTGCGGTCATCGAGCACGATCATTCTCAGAACTCTGAACGGTTATACGCAAGAGTGGTACGACTATGCTTAGGTTTTTAAACCTATACAAATGGCGGTTACGAGGCATGAACGATCCAAGAGATTTAATGTTCATTCAATGTGGAATGACCATGGAGCATGATCGTTCCAACTAGAATAAATTTAAAGATTTTGAATCTTATGCACATTTATCAAAATATCATCTAACAAACTTGTCCTAGATATTTCAATCACTTGGGGAATTTCTATTTATAAGAAAATGTATAAAATTGATGGCAACCACAAGCTTCAACCAATTTAAGCACAATATAATACATGCATGATTTCACTAGAGTATGTCTCACATATGCCAAGTTGCAAACAATTCTTACATGTGACCTGAATAAGTTCTCTATCTTGGTGAGAAGACTTGCCACTTGGTAATTTTTAAGTCCATCATCTAATGTCCCTGATTGGGTTCCTTTGGGGGTGTATGTAAAGCAGATTTTGAGCACCCAGCTCAAAATCCAAACCTTTTTACCCTTGCAATCCGATGGATCCAATCAATAATGTGGTTATGTAAGAGTTATTGCACTTTGATTTATGCAAAGACAATCATACAATCAATGTTTAAAGCATGTTATCATAATCAACTCAAACATATTCTCAACATGCACATAAAAACACATCATCTCAATCAATTTCACATGTTAAACAATCACATAAGATGATGAATCATACCTAGTTCTGATCAATCATTTCTAGCTCTCTTTGAATAGTGTAAATATTTCTTTATCAAGAGGCTTAGTGAAAATATTAGCCAATTGATGATTAGTATCAACAAATTCAAGCACAATATCACCCTTGCTAAAATAACATGTAGGAAATCATGTCTAATGTCTATATGCTTTATCCTATAATGATGTATAGGATTTTTGGACAAACTAATAGCACTTATAATAGCACAATGAATAGAAATTCTATGCATGTTAAAACCAAAATCTTCAAGTTGTTGCTTCAACCATAGAAGTTGTGTACAACAACTTGCTACTGACACATATTCGGCTTCCTTAGTAGAAATAGCAACTGAATTTTGTCTCTTTGAAAACCATAAAACTAGCATGCTTCCTAAGAATTGACATGTTCCACTAGTGCTCTTCCTATCTATCCTACAAGTTCCAAAATCAGCATCTGAATATCCTATAAGGCTAAATCAAGTCTCTTTAGGATATCATAAACCAATGTTTGGAGTTTCTTTCAAGTACCTAAGAATTCCTTTAATAGCATTCAAATGATATTCCTTAGGATATGATTGGAAACATGCTTCAAGCCTAGATGCATTTAAATACAAAAGTGCACCTATCATGCTTCTATAAAGCTTAGTATCAGCACTTTTACCTCCCTCACTGACTTCCAATTTGAGTGATGTGCTCATGGAAGTAGGTTGATCATTTGTCTCATTCATCTTGAAGAGCTAAAGGAGATCATGAATGTATTTGGATTGATTAAGCAAGATCCATTCCTTATGTTGCCTGATTTGTAATCCGAGAAAATAATTTAGTTCTCCCATCATGGTCATCTTGAATTCACCTTGCATGATCTTGGAAAATTCCTTGCATAGATTTCATTAGTAGCACCAAAGATGATATCATCAACATATATTTGGACTACCAAAATATCTTGCCCGTGCCTTTTTGTAAACAGTAGTATCTAGCTTTTCTTTTTTGAAAAACCATTTTGAACAAGGAAACTACTCTATCTATCATACCAAGCTCTGGGAGCTTGCTTTAAACCATAAAGAACTTTGAGAGTTTAAAAACATGTTTGGAAAAATCGAGATTTTGAAATTCGGGTGGTTGTTTGACATAAACCTCTTCTAGAATAAAACCATTTAAAAAGGCACTTTTAACATCCATTTGAAAAAGTTTGAAATCTAAATAGCATGCATAAGCAAGTAACATTCTAATAGCTTCTAATATAACAATGGGGGCATAGGTGTAAGGTTTAATATAAGCATAAAATACGCAGCGAAATAATAATTTTAAAATTTATTAAACCTTAATCCCATGATTCGGGTATTGATTTAATTATTTTTGATAGAAAATTCACAAAGAAGGTTGCGAATCACTTACACTCGTTTGTAGGCTCCTTCTCTTTAGTCTTCGCAAATCAATTCAAGGGTAGAATTGCGCTTCAGTATCCACATAGAGAGAATGCAGAGGGATTGAAGAAAACCCACTTGCTAGAGAGGGTATGAAAGTGGCGGCTAGGGTTTTTCTCTCTCAAAATTTTTCTAAATTTTGATTGAATGAGATTCACACTTAAACCTAATTTTAAGTTGTCTTATATAGCCAACTTAAAACCCTATTCCAACTTGGAATAGGATACTATTTTTTTCCTTGTTCGGTTTTAATCCTAAATGATGCGTGTTTACTACAACATGCAAAACTAGCAAGTATACTAGTCGCTCAAGTAATAGAGTGATGGGTAGGATATCGTTTCCACTAGGACTGTAGCAAAGCACTAAGTTTCCTAACGTTATCAAGTTGAACCAATCGAATTCCTTGGATTGGTGGGAGCAAATTGTAATGAAAAAGAAGACAAAAATGAAATTTAACAAAGAATTAAATCTTAACTAAGAAAGCAAAATGAAACACAGAAAATCAATTCAAGTAAAACGGGTAGGGTTTTGACTTCGTTTGGACTTTTATGGGTTAAACCTAAGAGTTACACTATTTTCACATTCATGCGCAATGGTTGTAAATCGGATTCACTAATATGTTAACATACCCTCTCGGGCTATGTTTTCCTATTCATCCTTATTAACATTCCGCACCCAACAAATTGAAGGTTAATAATTCTAAATTCATTAAGCACAAGAATCCTAAATTGATTTCATTAATTCTTGAATCTATCTCTAGCATCCAATACTATAATGGTGATTACCCAAGAAGCCTAACATGAATTATTTCTCAATCTCATCATGTTCATCACATACAGCAATTAATTTCAGAGTAACACACAACCAAAGCTTATTCACATGGAAATAACACAATCAAATACTTAACCCATTTAAAATCCAAACTACAATCAAAACCCTAACCCATAGAAGATTAGTTCATAGCTAAATTAACACTACACAAACGAAAAATAGAAATAAACAAGTTAAACATAATGAAACTGAGATGAAAGATAAGAAATCTTCCCAAAAGATGAATCTTCTAGTCCAAATCTGAATCTTCCCTTCAACAATCCGAAAAACTAAAAGCTTTACTCTAAGAAAAGTGTAAAAAGACGGCTAAACCTAACAGCTCAAGCTCCTTGGCAAAAGGTTAAGTTTTTCTTTTATACTTAGTTCAAAAACCCAGCCAAAAACACGCACAACACGAAACTGTGCGTTTACAAAACTAAATAAGTTGACTGTCGCCGTGGTGAAGAATGAAGAAATTCCACATCGTCTCTGTCTTACTTCGCCGCGGCGAAGACAATTTCTTCGCCGGGACGAAGCTCCTTCAAAAGTTCTGAAATTTACAGAACTGCCACTCTGCTTGCTTCTTCGTTCAATTCTTGGATTTTCGGCTCTCTTCCTTGGAAACAAGCTTCACCGTGCGTTGTCCTGCTCCGAAACTCTCCTATCTTCTGAAATCCACTCATTTCTGAGTCAAAACTATCCAATTTTGTCTTTATTCGCTCAAAAAGTCCATTTTAACCTAAAACACGAAAAGTAAAGAATTAAGCACCAATTCAGATAAAAATGCATTAGAAAGTACCTGAAATCCGACAAAAAGATCAAACAAAAACTGTATAATTTACGGATTATCAACTACCCCCAAACTAAAGAGATGCTCGTCCCCGAGCATACAGTACAAAACTAACGAAAACAAAGACAACAACCAAAAAACAAAAACATGAAAACACACAAACAAACTGAAAAACCAAAATCAACAAAACTCAAATGCCACAATGAATTGCCTAAAAATTGCACATGTCTCACAAATTGTTGAAAAATTATTATCAGGAAATGTTCGACATTCCAAGAAGTTATAAGCTGCATCGACTGTCTTCCTCGATCGGTCCACCAAGCAAGTGATCCCCACTTCAATCCATATTCCAACTTCCCGGATTATTTTATGCAAGAATTGTAAAGTTTATCAAATGGTGGCAGACTCCATAAGCCTAAATATCGAACTACTCTCCACAGATGAGAATCAAAAGGGCTTTAAAGGCTTGTAACGTTAGGCTCGGGTCATGGACTCCAATAAAAGGATAGGAAACAAAGTAAGAGAACTCGGTTGTCCTAAAGCAAAACTCAAATCACATCGAAACCCACACTTTCTCAACACCAATCAACATGTCCACTAGTTCACAGCCTTCAAACACGTATCCTTAAAACTTTTGGATATCATAAATGCAGGTGAGACTCGTTTAAGGTGTACGTGGCGTTGTTAAACCCGAGGTCGCCAAATACTGCTAGGCAGTTTTTAAGGCGGGTTCTGGTTTCCAGCCGGTATACCCTTCAACTAGGCCGCATTGTGTTCAAAATATATATATATATATATATTTTTTTTTCTAAGAACACACAATCAAAAGAATTGAATTAGGTGACTACCTCCTTTGTTTTTATACTTTTCTCTCAACCCCACATCATTCTTTTTGGTCTCTTCTTCATTTTTCTTCTCTTAACACCCAAACAATCTTTTACTCATTTGTACACTCGTTTCGTTCTTTGTTTTGCACTAGGACCGAATTCTCCTAAGGGTACGATACAGTGTTTAGGGTAAAAAGGATTTACAATTCTGTTTTTTTCCAAGAAAAATAAAGCAAAGTTCAAATGGCTCAAATGGGTGACTAGGGACAATTTCATTCATGGGTTGGCTAGAAAGGCTCAAACGTTCCGAAAAATGCCTAATCATTTCCTCAACCATGTCTAATCCTAATTTCGCCTCAAGCATTTCTCAACTAGGTTCTAGAGTCCACCAACATTATCAAGACTTTACACTATCGCATAAAAATGAATCTAAGCATGCCGAAAAAATGAAAATCGTGGTTGAACCACTAAATAACCCTCAATCAAAATCCAGTCAATAACGTAAACTTGAAGCAATGCTTAACATTTCCAAAAAATAAAAATTCAACAATCTTATTCTCATCATTGATTTAACAACTCATCATCGCCAAACAAAACAACCAAAAGAAAATACAACACAAAAATAAGTTTTTTTTTTTTTTTTTTAAGGTGTACCGGCTTGTTGTTAAACCCGTGGTCCCCAAGTACTGCTAGGCTTTTTAAGGCAGTTACTAGTTTCCAGCCATATACCCTTAAATAGATTTTACAGTTTAAGGTGTACGCGGCGTTGTTAAATCCGAGGTCGCCAAGTACTGCTAGGCATTTTTTAAGGCAGTTACTGTTTTCCAGCCAATATACCCTTAAACTCAAATCTATTCCCTACCCCCAAACTAAATATTACATTGTCCCCAATGTTCCATTATGCATAAGTCGGAATAGAGAAAACAACAAAGAAAAACAAATGAACAATATAAAGGTACGAGAATGCTCCCTGGTTAAGTCATGAATTGTTGCCCCTCCCAATGTTCACCCGTTCTCGGACTTTTCATCATGCAATCTGTCAAAACAAACTGTGGTGTCCCTCATGTTAGAACGAATTCACAACTAAATTAAAGTATTACAACCTAATCTCGCCCTTTTAACAACTACTAATTAAAAACATCAACTAAACAACTAACAAAATAAACAAAATCCGAAACCAAAAATAAAATGAGTTAAGTTTCAACTGGACAAAAATGAAATGAAAGCAATTAAACAAAACATAAACATGTGCTCCGGTTCAGTCTTGTTCTTCCTCTTCTTCCGCTTCATCTTCCTCGTCTTCCTCTGATTCCGCCACTCATCTGATCCCAGTCACCCATTGATAAGCAGAAGTGTCAACCTTCAGCTCTTTGAAGCTGTCTGTCAGCAATTCATGAATGCTCTGTGTCCGCTCCATCACAAATCCTGTCGTCTCTTCATATATTTCATCATCCCCATCATTTCTTGCATCATCGCTTTTTGTGACCCTGTGGAGCTGGATGATGTGGCCATGCTCGTTCTCTGCCTCTTCGCCCCTGCTCTTGTTGGGCAGCTTCCGTTCGGTCAAGTGTTTTTTTGAAATAGTCTCATCTAGAGTTGGAGTCGGATGAATAGCGGCTCATCATCTTGAACCTTGACCCCCCTTTTAGCACATGGCTGTGATGAGATCGGGAAACTTAGCTTATCGCCCCTTTGTGGATGCTATCCTGACACTCTCATAAATGATGTCTCCCACATCCATACTCTTCCTGAGGCAATAGATTAGAGCAATATCGCTTTCCATGAGTCACTGTGCTGTAGTGCGTCTCTGGCATTAGTTTAGCACAGACAAGTACTGCCACAGCCGAGCCATTGGTGTCAACTGTGTTCCTTTGAGTGTCTTTTTCTGTTTTTTAGACACTTCCCATGCTGCCCCATGTTTTGCAATGACTGGCAAATAATATTATCCTCAAAGGTTGATCTTTTGAACTCCACATACTCTCATTAAAATTTCGGGCAGTGTTAAAGAATTTGTTATATCCCTTGCTGAGAATGCACATCCTCCCCTCGTACAAACACAATCTCATCCTGACTTTCGAGGAAGTTGGCATAGAACTCTCTTACCAACGGTTTTACAGCCAGCACATCAGGACACGCATGAACATTGTCCCAACGTCTCACCCCTACTCCAGTCCACAGATTGGGTGCTGTCAATCCACGTTCAGGGATGAAACCCTTATCCTTTTCTTTGATCACCTCCTCATAACGTTTACGGGCGCCTCGTTAACAAACCGGTTGTCAACGTTCTTCCCTTGCTCTTGTGCTTAATTTTCGGAGCCATTGATTCACTAAATTCAATCCAACTATTCCCCAAGGAAGTAGACCTACAAAAACACAGCCACGTCAAACCTACAAAAGCAATCCACACTTCCTAAAATTCGCAATTCACCCCCAAACTACGATTTTGTTTTCTATTTTAAGGTTGTAACGGCGTGTTAACCCGAGGTCGCCAAGTACTGCTAGGCAGTTTTTAAGGCAGTTACTGGTTTCCAGCCATATATCCTTTAATAAATTCCACGTCAAACCTGCAAAACAATCCACACTTCCAAATTTCGCAATTCAACCCCCAAACAACGATTAGTTTTTTTTTTCTCAATTCATCACAAACACTTCAATAATCAACACCCACACTTCTAACAATCAATTGGTTCACAAACTTCTCAACATTATCTTAATCACAACTCAACCAACCCAAAATTTCTCAAGTCAAAAGTTCACAAAATTCTTAGATCTATGATTATAGACTTAAAATTTTCCAAAATAAAGTTTTGGTTTTTGAGATCTTACCAATATGAAGGGTTTGCACCACCAATTGACCCGGAAACGATCCAAACAAGAAAGCCCCAAATTTTCGATCCAAAAATTTTTGTGAAATTTGTTGTTGAAATGGGTTGTTCTGGTGTTTAGGAATGTTGTAGATTGTAATTTTGGTTGGAAAAACAAAATAAAGTGAAGATTGAAAGTTGGAAATTTTCTCTCAACTCAAAATGCAGGGCGGCGTGAAAATGAGAGAAGAAAAGTTGGTATATATAAAAAAAGCTCTTCGCCGCGGCGAAGAAGTTTCTCACCGCGGCGAAGTTCATCATGCATAAACCCTAAAATTCCCGGTTTCGCTGCGGCGAAGAAAATCTTCGCCGGGGCGAAAACTTCCCGAGAGTTCAGGGCTAACTTCGCCTCGGCAAAGAAAATTTCTTCGCCCGGCGAAATGCCTTAGCCAATTTTGCGCAAATTCTACCTTCCTTCGCCGCAGCGACAAAAATTACTTCGCCGCGGCGAAATCCTCCAGTAGCAAACCTGGTATCTTCATGTCTCTTCGCCGCGGCGAGAAAATTTCCTCGCCCGGTGAAGTCTGGAAATTTTCTATACCTTCCTTTACTCTAGACTTCACCTGAACCACTTGAAACATCATTTTATACAAACTCATAATGAATAGAAGAATTCGAACAAAAATTAAAATCAAAAGTTAAAACACTTGGGTTGCCTCCCAAGAAGTGCTTGTTTATAGTCGGAACTTGACTCTTTCCATCATTTAGGTTGGGATGTCCAGCGATTGGGTGAACTTGCAACTCATCACCCCCTTAATATATGGCTTCAACCTCTGTCCATTAACCGTGAAAGTGCCCTTTTCCTCATGTGTGACTTCCACGGCTCCGGATGCATGTATCCTCGTTATCGTGAATGGTCCGGCCTATCTAGACTTAAGTTTTCCAGGGAAAAGCCTAAGTCTAGAGTTGAACAGCAATACTTTCTGCCCAACTTCAAAAGCTTTACCCAGGTGCTTGTCGTGCCATCTTTTTGTCTTTTCTTTATAATTCCGGGATTTTCATATGCTTCGAGATGAAACTCATCAAGCTCGTTCAAGTCAGCATTCTCTCCTCTCCCGCAGCTTTTAAGTCCATGTTCAACTGCTTGACGCCCAATATGCCTTATGTTCAAGTTCTATCGGCAGTGGCACGCTTTCCCATAGACCAATCTGAACGGAACATACCAATTGGGGTTTTGAATGCAGTGCGATAAGCCCATAAACCATCTCTAACTTCCGTGACCAATCCTTCCTCAAGGCATTCACTGTTTTTTCTAAAATCCCCTTCATTCTATTCGTAGTCACTTGCCCGCTCATTTGTGGATGATAGGGTGTTGCCACTCTATGTGTCACTCCATACTTACTCAGCATGCATCCATTTGCCTATTTGAAAATGCGATCCTCCATCACTAATGATTGCTCGTGGTACCCCAAACCTTGAGAAAATATTCTTCCTCACAAAATTAATCACCACCCTAGCATCATTAGTTGGCAGTGCAACTGCCTCAACCTATTTCAACACATAATCCACCGCTACCAAGATATACGTGTTCCCAAAAGAACTTGGGAAAGGACCCATGAAATCAATCCCCCAAACGTCAAAAATTTCAACCACCAGGATGTTGTTCAACAGCATCTCATCTCTTTTTGAAATATTTCCCATCTGTTGACATTGGTCACACTCTTGAATCATCCGAAAGGAATCTTTAAAGAGAGTTGGCCAATAAAACCCAGATTGTAGCACCTTCGCTGCTGTTCTAGCTCCCCCAAAATGGTCACCTACTTCCTTCTCATGACAATGCCTTAAATGCTCTCCATTTCTTCCTCTGGGACACATCTCCGTATCATTTGATCAGTACAGTGTCTGTACAGGAGCGGCTCTTCCCAAAAGTAGTACTTTAAATATGAGAAAAATTTTCTCTTCTGTTAAAATGTCATACCACTTGGGAGCACCCTTGATGATAAATAATTTGCAAAATCTGCATACCATGGTGTTTCTTCCACTCTCATCAGCTTCTCATCCGGAAATGTTTCTCTAATTGGCATTTCCACCTCATTTCCCTTGATTGGTCTCTCAATTCTCGACAAGTGATCAGCTACCACATTTTCCGACCCCTTCTTGTCTCAAATTTCCAACTCAAACTCTTGAAATAGTAAAATCCATCTTATCAACCGAGGTTTTGCTTCTTGCTTCGCTAGGAGGTGTCTGAGTGCTGAATGGTCCGTGTAAACGATCACCTTCACACCTAATAAGTAAGAACGAAACTTGTCAAAAGCAAACACCACAGCCAATAATTCTTTTTCAGTGGTGGTGTAATTCAGTTGTGCATCAACGAGTGTCTTGCTAGCATATTGAATTACATGCAACACTTTATTTTTTCTCTGTCCTAATACTACCCCTAAAGCAAAGTCACTAGCATCACACATTAGTTCAAAGGGTAGTCCCCAATNATTTCATATATTCTTTGTAATGTGTACTGATGCCTATTTATATAGAGGCTATGTAAATAATAAAGGAAATACAATCAATTCAATCAATATAAAATGATTACATAATATTACAGCAAATAAATCAATAGCATAATATCTCTAGTAATTTTGTCAATGCTTGATTCGAGCAACATAATCTTCAGCATTCCATATTACATCAAAATCATATAACTTAACTTACTTATCCTTAATAAAAATAACCGAGATACACTAGATTGTCAAATCTAGCACCATCAAACGTGTTCTAGCATACTTTAATTAGATTGGTAAGTCACATAATTGTTTCATTTTATTTTCATTTTTACATTTTCATTTTCATTTTCAGATTTTAACCCAAATGAATGGATGAATGTGTACAAAAAGTCAATTCAATTAATATTGATGAATGATGTAACAATTAATGAGGTCTTCCATATGAGTTTGTATAATTAATTGTACATGTAGCAGCACTTATTTTCAAAATACTATTTTAAGAAAAATATGCCTAAATGCATTTTCATTTTATTAAACATTCATCATTTTTTTTCATATTTTCATAAAATACAAAACAAATTAATAAAAGAACTCAACCTAAATTTGTTACTTCCCCGTGAAGAAAATGACAACGATGACAGTAGCGAACAGAGGGCAAAAATGTCATTTTTCAATACAATAAAGATATTTTTGTTGATTAATATTTAATGAATAGTGTTATGTGTAGACGTAAAAATCTACCTGTACGGAAGGGGGGTCTGATCCCGTGAGGTTGAGGCCACTAGCGATCCGCTGCACCTGCACACGTAAAGAAACAAACGCGTGAAGCGAACGAGAAATACCGGGGTGGTGTTTGCCGTAGGCACTCCGACGCTCAAGTCAACAAGGTTGAAAGAGGCTAGTATAGTGAGGGCTAGGGAACAAAGAGGTTACCGGAAGTCTAGTCAGAGACTGTGACTATGGCAATGATGTAAAGCTCTCAAGTAGGAGCTTCGGGTGTGAAGGTGTAATGTAGTCTCCTTTGTGAGAAGGTTGGCCTCTGTTTACATAGTGATTGTCTGGTCTCCTAATCCTGGTGGGAGTAGGAGCCCTAATGTGACTCTGATGCAAAACCTAAAAGAATTAGGGCCGTGATAAGCTGTCTTACCAGTGTCCAGATAGGAAGGTGATTCTGATCAGGAAAGTAACTTTGAGTAGGAAAGTGTTCTAAACAGGAAAATGACTTCGAGTAGGAGATTGATCAGGAGCAGGAATGTGATCAGTGGGCCATGGGCTTGGAACTCGCCTATAGGCCCAGGAAGTGAACTGGAACTAGGAGGCCCATGCCCAGACGGTTCGAGCAGGCCATATCTCATATCAAATGGGACTAATCTAGCTTGGGCCTCTTTGGGATTTAGGCCTGGTCTCCTCTTCACAAATGGTTCTGCTTTCCTATTTGGGCCGAGGATGATTTTTGGCCCTAACAATTTGTCACCCACTCTCTGAGTTAAGAGTTTCTTAAGTCAGGGAGTAGGTAGCGATCGAGGCGAGCTCGGTCTTTCTTAGTGGACGAACGATTGTCAACGTGGATAAACTGATTATTATAGGTAAACTCTTGGTCGGGTGTCGTTCGATATCCATACATGATCTGGAGTAGGCCATCATTGCAAGGTGGTGTGTCAGATCGGTGTGAGGGGCTGAAGGGTAAGAGAAGCAAGTTTCGGAGCTCACGCACTCTTTTGATACCTCTGACCGATTCGAGAGGAGAGATCATTCTACAGCCTAGATGCTCGCTCGGCATGCCAGGTCAAGTGAGGTAAGGAGTTTATTAATCTAAAAATATTCGCTCAGTCGGGATGCATAGACGATCGAGTGGATGAGACATGCTGATGCGTGTTTCTTACAACATGCAAAACTAGCAAGTGCACTAGTCGCTCAAGTAATAAAATGATGGGTAGGATATCGTTCCCATGAGGACTGTTAGCAAAGCACTAAGTTTCCTAACGTTATCAAGTTGAAGCAATCGAATTCTTTGGATTGGTGGGAGCAAATTGTAATGAAAAACAACAATGAAATTAAACAAAGAATTAAATCTTAATTAAGAAAGCAAGATGAAACACGGAATATCAATTCAAGCAAAACGGGTAGGGTTTTGACTTCGTTTGGA